>NC_056729.1:799270949-799318449 GCF_019279795.1 Protopterus annectens
TCAAGTGCTATTTACTTGAATAGAACAAGCCAGCTTATACAGCTAGAGCTGCAGTAATGGTTATCAGCACAGCAGAGTCACTGTTGTTGACATTACTGAAGTAAATGTTTGAATAGAAGCAGTATAAGAGCTAACGATGCCTCCCAGGTTTGCTGAACATACTTTCAATATGTATTCCTTTCCATGTGTTTTATAACTGAATAGACAGGTGTCCTACAACATTTACATACCTGCTTGTGTAAAAACATCTCTTTATGCAAAATCGTATGCCATAGGTCTGTTCTATGCTATTATAAACACATGCTAAATCGACTAAGTAAACAAGCAAAAAACACCAAAAGCAAGTGAAAAACAAGTAAGATTACTCAGCAGGCCGCTCAATGGTTAAATTCCATTTTAATGAGCGCTTTCGAAGGGGTCAGTGCCCACGAATCAATATTCATTGCAACACATAATTGCTAAAGCTTTGTGCAACCTTAAAACCTACTTTTAAAATCACGTTGGGTGCGGTACATAAATACATATTAAATATGTTACAATTTATGTGTAATAATCTAAAAATACTCTAATTACCAAATTTCATTGCCATAAAAATATATGTATGTGCATGTACATGTCTCCATATACATGCACATACATAACATAATATAATATAATACACATAAATTATATCCAAAAAAGGTTCCCTCTATATAAAAATCGATAATGTATATATATATATATATATATATATATGTGTGTGTGTGTGTATATTTATTTATTTTTGCTTTGACCACCTCAATTTATTTCTATTATTTGTATTGATTTATTAATTATTAATTTTAAATTTATAATCCACCACCATTCTACCTAAAGAGTGCCTTTAACTTCAAAATACTTTTAATTGATGCGTATTCATTAAAGCCTGGTGGAATATGTGCTGATGTACGAATTTGCCACATTAACTCACTCTCTTCTAATTTAAGTTGCCAGGGTTCACCCCTTATTCCGCACTGCACCTGTTGTATTACTATATATTGAAATCTGTGGTTTGGGTTAACTACGTTTAGCTAATGCATTTGTGGTGTCCCTCCAATTAATACAATATTGGTGCTCGTAAATCTTTTGTTTAATTTTTCTTTCTGTCTTGCCAATATAGCATGATGGGCATGCTTCACAGCACGCTACATACACCACCCCTTTAGATTCACAATTAAATCCACCATTGATTAAATATGACTTATCTCTTATCATCACTTTATTTCCTGTTTGGATAAATTTGCATTGTTGACAAGTTCCACATTTCCTCATTCCAGGAATCTTGCTTTGCTTCTTTTTCTTCTCAAGCAAACATTTTAGATTGGGCCCCCTTCTATACGTAAATCCAGGTTTTTCACCCAGGACTTTACTCAGACTATTATCTTCCAGGATAATTGCCCAGTTTTTGTTGAGAATAGCTCTAATTTTCTTAAAATCTAGAGAGTAAGTGAATAGAAAATTCAGACCCAAATTTTGGGCTGAAACCCCTGGACATATAATCTGTTGGTCTGTTGCTGATACTAGATTGTTGTCATAACCATTATATAATAATTGTCTGAAATGCCCTGAAGACCTTTTCATATTAACCTCCAGAATAATGTCTTCTACAAACCCTTTTGGGTAGCCCCTTTTGATGAACATTAATTTCAATAATTCACATTTTTTTATATAGTCGGTATCTTCAGAGACCATCCTAGCCACCCTTACCATCTGTCCCTTTACAACTGCTTTTTTCTGATGGTAGGGGTGGCTACTAGAAAAATGTAAGAAAGCATTTGAGTGCGTGGGTTTCCTATATATTGTAGTTTTATATCTACAATTGGCTTTATCCTTTGTTAAATTTATGTCAAGGAAATTATTGCTTTCCAACCCTATGTGGTATGTAAATTCTAGGGAATCAGTCATATCAGTCATAATTGCTACAAAAGCCTCAATAAGTATTTCCTCTCCCTGCCATATAAGGCACATATCATCCTGATACCTAGTATACCATAACACATTTTCTTGAAACAAAGCATTATTAAACAGTAAGGTTCTTTCCCAATAAGCCATTACACAATTTGCAAAACTTCTACCACAGGGTGACCCCATTGCCACTCCCGTGTTTTGGAGATAAAATTGCCCATCAAATATCATAAAGTTATTAGATAGTACTAACTCTAACAATGGCTCAACCAAATAGATGTTTTTATCGTCTACCTTTTTTAGGGACATAAAATCCCTAATCCATGCAAGCCCCAGAGTTTGCGGAATCACTGTATATAAATCTTTTACATCTATCGTAAGAAAGATATTGCTATCATTGTATTCCAGTTTATTAATATTACCTAAAAAACTCCAGGTATCTTGACAGATCTGTGGTTCATCTTGAATAAGGGGTTTCAACATGTTATCAATAAATTTGGCACAGGCATATGTTACTGATCCTCTGCCATCTACAATGGGTTTAAAGGGAGGATCAATATAGCTCTTATGGAGCTTAGGGGAACCAAATAGGACAGGAATCTTAGGAGCAGACATGGATAGATATTGATACGTGTCAATGTCAATGGTTCCTTCTAGGAATAGGTCATCAGGTATGCCTCTGATCTTTTTATCGGCCACATTAACTTCTATTATATTCACTTTGGTTCATAAAAATCAACCCCCCCCACCCTTATCTGGTTTCATAACCCTAATATTGCACACATTTAATAAATGTAAAAAATCCATTTCCCTACTAGAGATATTTGCATTAATTGTTTGGCTGTTGTATGAATCACTTAATATAGCTCTCAAATCCATTTTGCATATTTTTTCAAAAATACTCAAGGTTACATGTAGGGGAGGGTTAAAAATATTGGATACTCTTAAAGTGTTAGTAAGTGAAGAATTTGTTCGCATTAGGGAAGTGAGGTTTAACTTACGTACAAACAATTTTAAGTCCACAATAGTCCTAACCACATCAGCCCTTCTATCTGGCACAAAGGACAATCCTTTTGCAAAGAAGTCTACCATATCTTGTTCTATAGTCAAAACTGTGTAGTTAAATATTTTGAAATCTCCTTCTGAGCTTATAAGGATCTGTGTTCCTTCCTGCAAGGTTCCTGTCATATCCTTCTCTGATTCCAACGATTCCTCCTCTGGCCCTGATTCCTGTTGCCATTTGAGTTGTTGTATCGCCCATTGCGACCCCTTTGAAAACCCTGTTGATTATTTATACTGTTTGGTTCGCTGTTAATTACCTCAATGTGCTGTTGAGCTGTGTTATTTTGAGCATTATTGTTCATAATTCTTTCACTACGGTGTAGTGGCTGTGCTTGTGCGGCTCCATTTTCATTCCCTACTGTCCGATTTGCTTCTTCAATGTTAACATCATTCTGTGAATTGGGTAACCCATAGGGGCTAGGCGAAATATGTGAAATCTTCAGGGGTGAGGGGGTATGCTTTGTTATTGGCATACTCGTTTAAATCTCTGCTGATTTTTTTCTTTTTAGTAGCTAGAAGCTTTGTTAGGGTGGCATTGATACTGGAGAAAATCCTAGCGTATTCGTACTTATACCTGTTATGGATGTGCATGTATATGGAGACAAGTGCATGCACATACATATATTTTTATGGCAATGAAATTTGGTAATTGGAGTATTTTTAGATTATTACACATAAATTGCAACATATTTAATATGTATTTATGTACCACACCCAATGTGGTTTTAAAAGTAGGTTTTAAGTTTGCACAAAGCTTTAGCAATTATGTGTTGCAATGAATATTGATTCGTGGGCTCTTAGTAAAATATACCTAGTTTTAATGGCAGTATTTAATAGCAGTTTGTAAGTGTATTTTGTATTTTACATTTTTAGTTTTACTTTTTTTATTTTATTCTATTTGGAATGAAATTATGAAATATAAGTAGATTGTGTTTATAAGCTTGAACACATTAAAGTATGGACCAATGGTTTATTCTATGCTTTTAAACAAAGAAAAAATGGGTATAGTAATTAATAGAAAGTAATTAAGAAAGATAATTGAATAATGAAATAATGAATGTATGAGTATTTAAGGATGTGATTTCAAAGTCTTGTTTTGTCTGATGAAGTTGAAAGCGCTCATTAAACGGAATTTAATCATTGAACGGCCTGCTGAGTAATCTTACTTGGTTTTCACTTGCTTCTGGTGATTTTTGATTATAAACACATATGTTTGCCTGTATTGTATAAGAGATATGCATGTAATGGAGGCAATGCATTAACAACGTTCCAAATCAACACTTTTATTATAGTTGTCTTTTATTGCCATGTGTACCTGTGTGCACTGTAGGACATTAAAGATTTGCACTGGCTTCTACAATTATGCCATAAGTATACTATACAACCGTTTATCAAATCATAAGTATATAATAACCCCGTTTACTACCATGAGCTGCTAATACAGAAAACTGTAGCTCGGTCTGATCATATTTTACACTCTGATCATTCTGACTTTGTTGCTTTTTTCCTTGCATTTCCAGTATGCATTAATTGTCCCGGCCCCCATTAAATAAACCACACCAAACACATTAAGCCATTTGATGGCCTTTATTAAACAATATTGCACAATGAATTTATACACACAAAACAACATCAATTATCTTCATCAGCAACGATCTCAGGGCAGCGTCACTACTCACCCTGTACGAATTTACCTCAGGACAGTGTACCTACTTACCCTGATACTTCCTCCATTGAGGGCTGGGGCAGCGTACCTACTCACCCAGCACTTAAATAGGCAGTATACCTGCTCACCTCACCTCCAGGACAAACAATCATTAACCAATAAATAACCACCTTCCTTAGAGGAGGAACTGAAGAGGACAATCCTGCCCCTCTTTTCTGGCTTAAACTGCCCAACATCTTCCATCCATATCCAAAAAAATGAGGGTGGGAGGGCCACCAACTCCACCACCAAATGCCAAATGTGCTTACTTCCCTTAATCTCAACTACTTAATCCTGTCATACTGAACTTATACACACAAAACAACATCAATTATCTTCATCACCAATGATCTCAGGGCGGTGTCACTACTCACCCTGGACGAATTTACCTCAGGGCAGCATACCTACTCACCCTGATACCTCCTCCACTGGCGCAGCGTTCCTACTCACCCAGCCCTTAAATAGGCAGTGTACCTGCTCAACTCACCTCCAGACCAAACAATCATTAACCAATAAATAACCACCTTCCTTATAGGGGGAACAGAAGAGGGCAATCCTGTCTCTCTTCTCCGCCATCAGCCTGGTCCCCAGGCTGTTCTCACTCCTAAACCCTAGCTGCAACCATACCTTCTAAAAAGAGCTTCAAATGAAAATTAAACAGATCCAATAGTACCTCATTAAGATGGACCCCATCCGTTCAGTACCCAGATTCCTCTCTATCCCCAAAATCTTTATGCTCAGTGGTATGCATCCCCAAAATTCTTAACTGCCTAGCCAGTCTCTGATTGACGAACCTCCTGACCCTTTCAATCACCCTTTAACTATAAGCACTCCTCCAACACAAACAAGGAACCAACTCTGACCAAACAATTTCCATACCCGGGTACAACGCATGTAATCTCAGCAAGTCCAGAAGAATAATATCCACTAATCGCTTTTTGGAAAGAATGCCCAAGTCATTGACCCCCAAATGAATTACTAATATACAAGGACACCCCACCTTTCATTTAACCTTCTCAAATTCATGCAACAACCTATCCCACCTAAGACCCCTAACCCCATGCCAAGTCACTGACCACCCTAAATGTGATAAACCCAAATTTATCCCATCTTCCTTAACTAATGCACACTTTTCTGCCCAGTGGATATATGAATGCCTCAAGATGATAATATACTTCCCTAAAAGAAAAGAAAAGAAAATTAATAATCATGCCACAACCTTATCTAATATATGATAAAAATGCATTTGAGGACCACCTCCCCAATCTCTTAATCACTTCAATGGAACTACCTTCTCTAGCTAAATCTGAAGCCCTACCAATCCTAAACTAGTGAGCTGCAAACCTATCTGCCGGAAATCCAATGCAACGTAAAACTCTCTTCACCAAACCTATGAATCTACTACTCAACACCACCTTCACATCCACTGAACAAAAAATTAACTCATCTACACTCCCCTTCTGCCTCCTTATGAATTCTTTAGCCTCACGTTACTGGACAAAGGCTAGGATTCCTGTCAGGTTTAATCACCACCAAACATCCCCTACCCAATTGATCTGTCTTACTCTTCCTTAATGCAATAGTAACCTTTTGCTCACCTATGATAACATCCTTCCAACATAATGAGCCTAACAACTCCGAAATATGAAAGGTGCCAAAATATAACCATGTACATAACGTGGCCCACATGAAGTAATCTGAAGACCCCCCCTTGTAACAATCTTAACCCTCTCAACAAAACTTTCAATATAACCCTCATAAGTGGTCATCGAATGTCCCTATGTTCCACCACCACTCTCCAGCAACCCCTCAACATTTGCCTTAATGTCCAAGACTTAGTGAAATCTTGCAACCCCGCTACATTAGCAAAAATGCTAATTGCAGTCAAATCCACCTTGACTGTCTCCAAAGCCTTGCTATCCCCCAAGCACGAGCTACATATTGCAATAGTAATTCTTCCGACCATACCCCCTCCTCTTTTGGCAGCTGCAAAACAAACTGATTAACATCAGAGAAAAGCCCTACCATACACCTTCCTCATAGAAGGGGCACAGCCGAAAACCACCGACCCCTGAAATAGGCCCCCATACCAGCACCCCCAGCTGCATCCATAAACAACTGAAGTTCCTCCTGCCCCACCTAGTCTGACTGCCAAAAAGAAATCCCATTAAATTGTTGCAAAAAAATATTCCGCAACACCAAGTCCTACCGCACTAGTTGGGTCACCCTAACCGAATGGTGTTTACTCCACCGACCTACAAAAGGCTCGTCCTGAGTGCACAACTTGACAGGCAAAATTCAAAAGCCCCAACATATGAGTGAATGAATCCAAATCTTATCCTTGCCCAATGCCAAATGTATAGCCGACCTAAGCCTCTATATTTTATCCTTGGGTTGGCAAAACAGTCCCCGCTCAGCATCAGCCATTAGTCCCAGAAATTCTAAGGCTCTCACTGGACCCTCCATCATATGCTGAGGCAGTGGTACTCCTAGCTCCTCACCCATACTTATAAACTCCTGCAACCCCTCCTGTGCACCTACCCTTCTTTGCCCACCAACAGAAAATCATCTAATTAATGGACTGCCTTTTGAGTTCCCACTCTCTACTGCCAAGCCCAATGCAATACCATACTGAACTTCTCAAAAGTTGCACATGCCACTGAACAACCCATAGGCATAGCTTTATTGAAGTAGTACTTATCGCCTACCCGCATCCCCAGTAATGGCCAATCCTCACTCCTAATAGGCAACAAGCTAAAAGCCGACTCAATGTCAAACTTAACCAGCCATGGCTCCCGAAATTCCCTATTCACTTTCACCATGTCATCCAAGGAAGCATAATGCACCCTAACCTCCTCATTTGCAATAAAATCATTCACTGAATTCCCTTCCGGTGTGACAAGTGATGCATCAATCTGAATTCCCAGACCCATTTCTTTGGCACTAACCCCAAAGGCGACACCTTGTAACTACTGAAAGGCAAACTGTCAAAAGGACCCAATAAACGCCCTGCCCGACACTCCTTCTCCACTAAAACCTCGAGGATGTCCTCTTTACCTTGAACTGATCACAGATTCTTGCAACCCCCACCACCACCTCCCACTGTGAACTTTATTGGACCCCCCCCCAAAATCTTTGTATTATCTCATTTTTGATGGCAAGACCCGGAAACCAGTGAAGTATACCCTGCAGGACCTCCACCTTAATGGGAAATGGTGCCCCTTCCTCTACTGCTACTAAAGAGCTCAAGACCCCAGGACCCACAAAAATTACCCCATCCCAGACCAGTTGAAACCCCTGTGAGAAGCTTTGCCCACCAAATCCACCCTCACGAGCCATAGCATTGGAGTTCATGTGGACAGGTCTTGCTGACCACAGCAAACAGACAAATGACTCCCTCCACATCTTGAGCAAATGTGTGCAAATTTGCACCCCAACCATAAACAAGAACCACTATTAAAAGACCAACACACACCAGCTGCTTCTGCCCCGCTCACCCTTCTGTTAAAGCCTCCATAACTATCCATCATCCTAGCTAACCATGTATCCGGATGATGCAACTCCCAATGTAGCGACTGGTCCACAGCCTTCTGTTTGTAGAAATGCTGATCGTACCAAAGCCATGCTTCATCCGGCCTTAACCCTTGTGCCTCACGAATGGTAAGGAAATTAACTAGAAGCAACAAGGCCAAAGACCCATCCTTCTCCAGCTGCGCTGCCATAAAGTAAATAACGACAACCACCCATTTATCCCATGTCCAAAGGCAAATCTTACCTACCCTCTTTCTTCCCAATGCCACTAAAGGCACCAACAAGTCCTTGCTACTAGACACCTCCACCTCCATTAGCCATTGGACCACTTCTGCATCGATCAGTTCAAACAAATCCACATACTCTCCTTTTCAATTTTTTTCTTTGACTGACCCCGGAATGTGTGGAGTCAGGAAAACTGCTCCTGCCCCCTGTCCCAAAGATTGGGTAGCTAACCAGTTCCCCAGCTGCAGCCGAAAGTCAGAACCTACCTCCGAGTCCAAAACTGAACTGTCCCCGGAACGAACACCCACCCTAGTCACATCTCTGACAGGGTACATGGCATCCTGTGCCAGTTGCCTCTGAGCATCCTCTATCACCAGCAAGCCACCCCCAAGGTTCCCAGCTAACAAGTCCTCATCCTTCTACCCTCACCACAATCCTCAACCCCTAGCTCCCCAGACAATACTGCTGAAGTAAAACTATTACCTGCACCTTCATCTTGAGATGTACTGGGAGCTGGTGTGTCCATTGCAACCGTCTGCTTCACTGTCTGTTGTCTTTTCCCTCAAGCTGGGGTTCTCACCATGGTGCACCGCCTCTTACGACTCAGAGTCTGTCCTGGTTCCTGTACCACCTCAGATGTTGCTGCCTCCTGGAACAACTCTTCCGCTTGGGCCACAATAGCTTGCCATCGCTAACATAGTTCTTTTAAATTAGCCATCTGTAAGAAAGAAACACGCTCTTCCACAAATCCCACTACCCTACTCCACCCCCCCAACCCCTATAGTGTTGCCTTGCACTATGCCCCACCTCTCTACCATCTCCCCTACTTACATGTACTCTACAGCCGAGAACATCCCCTTGCATAACTTACCTGCTAAGCATACACTCTGACCACTAACTATTGCACTTATACCTTCCCCATAAATTAAAATATGCCTCTACCTGACACACACTTCACCCTTCAGCTACACACACATTCAGCCACACACCTTCAGCCACACACTTCCCTACAGCTACCAACTCTTTTAATATAACCACATGTAAAAGAAAAAAAAAAAAAACTTTACATCTATCTTCTACCTACCTCCATTGAAGCTGCACAGTTACCAGCACCATCTTACCACCAACGAGCCTGGAACCCGTACCTCTTTACTCTGGACAGCAAATCCTTGTCCACACTAGAGGTAATGGTCAATAGCTCCACTGTGCATGCGTGAACAGGCGCCCAGACCGAACAGCTGCAAAAATGTCAGCGGCTGCACACAAACCCACCAGGGAGAACAAAAGGATCCTCCACCACAACCACCAATGAGGAAAGCCAGTGGGGCTGTCATCCTTTAATTTAACGGCCGAAGGAAACAGCCAAAATTAACACCAGAGACCAGAGAAAGGCCACAAAAGCCCACAGACCCACCAGGGAGCACGAGGGGATCCCCCACCCACTACCCCCAATGCTAACAAGACTGGATTACAACGAGGGACCCCCACAGCCTCCCATGACCACCAGGATGAACACATTTTTTTTCTTTAATACCGGGCCGATCCATATGGCTGCTACCCGACCGCATGGCTCAACCGGAAAATGAGACAACGACGGGCCCAGCAAATCATCCAGAGACACCAGGATGACAGCAAGCAACCTCAGCAACACCAGATGACTGCAAGCACCTCATAAACCATGACCGGCCCAACAACTCAACCGGAGCAACCACTGGACCACCAGCAATCACCTCAGCAACCATGAAACAACCAGAGAATCACACCACAGACACCAGGAAGCACCCTCAGCAACCCCATGCATACCAGACCCCCAGAGAATCACACCAATACAGACACTACCCACCAACCATTCACCCACACACACTTTCCTCTTAGTAACCCTTTCAACAACTTCCATGCCAGCAAGTCCTGTCACCAACCTGTATTCCTCAGCTCCATCCCCCACATTAAATTAATTACACAAAAGAGAAAACACAAAAGAAGGGAGAGGTAGGAGCTAACTCAGTTAACCTAACACCCCCTTGTCTTCAACATCCAAGGCCTACCTGCTTCCACATTTCCTACAGGTTGTCTGGACATGTGCTAGCTGTTGCTTCACCACCAACTCACACCGAATGTGCTTACTTCCCTTAATCCCTACCACTTAATCCTGTCATAAGTCCCTCCTTCCCCTACATCACTTCCTTTAACATTTCCCTTTCTCTTTAACCCTTACACCACCACAATCCCACTGTCCTAGCTATCTACAATGACTCAAATGAATTCCTAACCTCTATACCCATCCCCCACCCCTTTACCCTTGCTCGTGGGTGCAGGACAACTTAGTTTGTCCTAAACTACATTTGTTATGTCTACAAAAAGTAGGTACAGTACAACAGTACAAGGAGTTACATATCAAACAAATCTGAAGGTCAGACAATAAAAATATATCTATACATCTATATATATATATATATATATATATATATATATATATATATATGTATGTATATATATATATATATATATATATATATGTATGTATGTATCTATCTATCTAAATAATAAAGGTTAAAAACTGAACAGCAACAAATATAACAGCACAGAAAATCATTAGCTAAATTTCATTAAATCATCATCATCAACTATCTTTTTCCCATTTTCTACATGGGGTCAGGATCTTTCTGTCTATGCTTTGCAACTTGATAGAATTTCTTTTTGCTATCTACTGAGTCATTTTCCAGAAGCTAATAGAGTTCTTTCGATGTCTTGCTCTTTGCTGTTGTACCGAGTCTCTTAACCTCTTTGTTAGCCAACCAGTATTCCTTCCTAGCCTGGTCTGTCTTTCCGCCCACATTTTCCTCCACTCCTTCTTTCTTTTCATTATATCCTGGACATTTGCATTAAATACCATCATATAAGGTATAAAAAAGTAGTAAAAAAAATAAAATAAACTAATAACATTCTGATGATAAATTAATACCACTATCAGGCTCAAAGTGTACTCTCCTAAAATATTTGTATCTACTGATCTCCTGAAGGAAGACTCTGATTTGCATGCCAGAATCAGGGAAGGTAAGAAGTTCCAAAAGACTGGGGCAAGGACTGGGGCAAGGACTGGGGTAAGGATTGGGGTAAGTACCATGGTAAGGTCTGGGTTAAGGACTGGGGTAAGGACTACTGTAAGGAGTGGGGTAAGCTATGGGATCAGGTCTGAGTTAAGGACTGGGTTAAGTTCTGGGGTAAGGACTGGGGTAAGGTGTGGGGTAAGGTCTGGGATAAGGACTCGGGTAAGGTCTTTGGTAAGGACTAGGGTAAGGACCAGAGTAAGGTGTGGGGTAAGAACTGGGGTATGGTCTGGGGTAAGGACTGGGGTATGGTTTGGGGTAAGGACCGGGGTAAGGTCTAGGTTAAGGACTGGGGTAAGGACTGCTGTAAGGACTGGGGTAAGCTATGGGATCAGGTCTGAGGTAAGGACTGGGTTAAGGTCTGGGGTAAGGACTGGGCAAGGACTGGGGTAAGGTGTGGGATAAGGTCTGGGATAAGGTCTGGTATAAGGACTGGGGTAAGGTCTTTCGTAAGGACTAGGGTAAGTACCAGGGTAAGGTGTGGGGTAAGGACTGGGGTAAGGTCTGGGGTAAGGACTGGGGTAAGGTCTGTGTTAAGGACTGGGGTAAAGACTGTTGAAAGGACTGGGGTAAGCTATGATATCAGGCCTGAGGTAAGGACTGGGTTAAGGTCTGGGGTAAGGACTGGGTAAGGACTGGGGTAAGGTGTGGGGTAAGGACTGGGATAAAGACTGGGGTAACGTCTTTGGTAAGGACTAGGGTAAGGACCAGGATAAGGTGTGGGTTAAGGACTGGGGTAAGACATGCAATAAAAATCCTAAAAGAAGTTTTCATCTTGCCCTCAGAATTGTTGGCAGATGTTTTTCTGTTAACAGAGTTCAGCCTCTATTTGCTTACTAGATGACTCTGTGGAATGGTATTAAAGCACTGCTCCAAAGGTGAGTTTCAAATAGGTCCATTTGTATCATTGTTCAGGCTTGATTTTAGTAAACAAACATGTAATGCAACAGTGTCAGTTGCATGGAAAGGCACTGTGGCAAATTTCAAAAGTACGATGCCTGACAAGCAAAATATCTACTTATATATGTATTTATACAAGTATTCATATTGTGTTATCTGAATCAATCCAATATGCCAAGCTAGTTTTCAGAGAGAACCACAGTAGAGAATATCCTTGCATACATCAAGATTACAGAATTATTATGAAAGCAGTACAAAACCACTAAGAGATGAAAATACATTGGAATGTCATATAATTCATAGACTAATACCGTTAACAGTTTAGTTGCCAGAGGCTACATTTTAACCAAGTATTCAATCAGTTGTCAAGGTGCAGATCATCTGCAAGAAATCTGATGACTTTAACATTCAGCTAAAAGAGTACAATCATCCAAATGTGTATATGCACATTTCCATTAATCATAATGCACAGATACACTTTTTGCCTCAGTCCTTCCCTTCTCGAGTTATAAGCTGCTAGTATTCAGACTGAAAAAAAACACCCATATATTCAGTCAGCATTCACAAATAGTACAGTATCATCAGGAAATACATATTGTGGCATAAACTATAAAATACTTAGGTATATAATAAGAAATAGCGTCAAAAGACTTTTGAAAGCCAAATGCATTTAAATCAGGGATAGAAAAAATATTTTCAAATAGCAATGAGATCAGGTTGGGGGATGTTAATGTAAAAGCCAATTAAGGTTGATATAACAAAGAACTGATTCTATAGAAAACTCTCAGCATGCACATCTTTTGTCAAAAACTGTACATTATATGTTTATACTTCATTTGCCTCTGCAAGATCAACAAATGGATAAGGTCTGTGAATACCATAGCATCCTTTTGGCTCTACAGAATCTATAGTAGAGGTAAAATAAGTCATCAAGTATTTAAACAAAATGAATGTCAAACTCTTAACCAGTACCAGAAATATATGCTGCAATAAACTGTGTTTTTGTCACATAAAGAAATATGTGGTTTACTACTGCTGCTTCAAACGTGCACATCAAATATAATATTGAAATAACCTTTGCATTCCTCAGCATAGTACACAGATGCATTAATGGATCACACTAAGACATGAACATAGATGGGGCAGTACAGAGTGATATGCTTGCAGCAGCTAGGTTTCTAGAACAGCTCACAAGAGTACCTTGAACACATTGCGGACAAGGTGTACCTTTTCTGAGGATGTAAAGAAGCACAGTGTACCTTGATGGCACTGCATGATGCCACAGAAAATGGGAATTTAGTACGGTACTCCACTGTACGATATACTAGTGACTCATAACAAATCTCAGTCTTTATGCATGATTGATGAGTAATGGTCATTACCATAATACGGTAATGGAGTGCTCTGGTGCTGTAATGGATGGATAAAGTTTATTATCATAATATTGTAATGAAGTGGTCTGATGCTGTGATGGATGAGTAGCGTTTGTTATCATAATATGGTAATGAAGTGGTCTGGTGCTGTGCAAGTTTCCACTGGTAGGAGCTTAACAGCATCACTGATAGGGTGGATCTGCTGTACAATACAAGTGCTTTCTTTCCATGTTTTCCTTCTACAGTACCACAATACAGTAATGGATTTGTAATGGTTATTACCATGATATGCTAATGAGGTAGTCTGGTGCTGTGATGGAAGAGTAATGTTCATTGCCATAATACGGTAATGAAGTGGTCTGGTGCTGTGATGGATGAGTAATGTTCATAACTATAATATGGTAATGAAGTGGTCTGGTGCTGTGATGGATGAGTAATGTTCATTACTATAATATGGTAATGAAGTGGTCTGGTGCTGTGATGGATGAGTAATGTTTATTACCATAATATGTAATGAAGTGGTCTGGTGCTGTGATGGATGGGTATTGTTCATTACCATAATATGTAATGAAGTGGTCTGGTGCTGTGATGGATGAGTAATGTTCATTACTATAATATGGTAATGAAGTGGTCTGGTGCTGTGATGGATAACTAATGCTCATTACCATAATATGGTAATGAATTGGTTTGGTGCTGTGATGGATGAGTAATGTTCATTACTATAATATGGTAATGAATTGGTTTGGTGCTGTGATGGATGAGTAATGTCCATTATTATAATATGGTAATGAAGTGGTCTGGTGCTGTGATGGATGAGTAATGTTCATTACCATAATATGTAATGAAGTGGTCTAATGCTGTGATGGATGAGTAATGTTCATTGCCATAATATGTATTGAAGTGGTCTGTTGCTGTGATGGATGAGTAATGTTCATTACCATAATATGTAATGAAGTGGTCTGGTGCTTTGATGAATGAGTAATGTTCATTGCCATAATATGGTAATGAAGTGGTCTTGTGCTGGGATGGATGAGTAATGTTCATTGCCATAATATGGTAATGAAGTGGTCTTGTGCTGTGATGGATGAGTAATGCTCATTATCATAATATGTAATGAAGTGGTCTGGTGCTGTGATGGATGAGTAATGTTCATTACCATAATATATAATGAAGTGGTCTGGTGCTATGATGGATGAGTAATGTTCATTGCCATAATATGGTAATGAAGTGGTCTTGTGCTGTGATGGATGAGTAATGTTCGTTACCATAATATGTAATGAAGTGGTATGGTGCTGTGATGCATGAGTAATGTTCATTACCATAATATGTAATGAAATGGTCTGGTGCTGTGATGGATGAGTAATGTTCATTGCCATAATATGGTAATGAAGTGGTCTGGTGCTGTGATGGATGAGTAATGTTCATTGCCATAATATGATAATGAAGTGGTCAATGAAGTGGTCTTGTGCTGTGATGGATGAGTAATGCTTATTACCAGCATCACTGATTAGCGAGTTTCTCACTCTACAATACAGGCATTTTCTTTCCATTTTTTTTCCTTCTACATTACTGTGTTGCTCAGCTATTTCTCCAACAAAGCATAGTGACAGAGGATGATCACTGTGCTTCTGGATGCAGCCTGTTAGTAAGGTGGTTGTTGGTTCACAACAGGTTAACTTATTGAGGCATCTTGATAATCTGATGCATTCACTTGACTGTATGGTGTGTTGTCAGAGGTATAGCATTTGCATTTGTACTCCATGCATGGAGTACAATGGGCACACAATGAAGTAAGACAGGGTACAATGCCTTACATTCAATCACTTTTTTTGTAAAATGCGGCAGGTTTTCATATGTCAGTCTGTAGCACATAAGCCTGGTCACCATCACTTACTATTTATAAGCAAAATGCACAATTTCTAATTAACACTGAAAGACAGCAACAGATATAATACAGCACGACTGACGGGATTTTCCAAGATTTGTGTCATGCATTAAATTCTGATTTCATGCTTCAACATGATAAATAAATTCATTATGAGGATTTTTTTTTATTTATTTATTCTATTTGATGTTTGTTTATTGGAGAGGTCTGACTGGGCCAGAAGCCCATTTTCAGCTGAGACCCAGGGAGAAAAGCTCCACATACAGAAATATTGTTATATTTGAGTATTTACAAGTAGATTTTTTAGAATGTATATAAAGTGTACATAGTTAGTTGATTGGTACCTTCACTAGCTGATGGTCTCTCTCGTCTTTATATTTTGAAAGAGGAAATAGTCGTAAGAGAATTGATTAAGATACAGTAATCAGACAAATCATGGTAATGAACACACATCTTGCAAACATGATTATTTTTGTTGTTATTTATATATATAATACATAATAAAAGACTGGTCTGTTTCAGTGACATGCATCACTTTTCTTAATAAATTGCAAAGGATGATCTAATTTCCTTTAACAGCTACAGTTGTTATGAGTATAGGAACAAATGTAAACAATATCTTCAAGACCAGGCCTGGTTTAAAGTTAAAATACTGGAAATATAAGTGAAATAAAGTAGCTAGCAGGATGCATAGGACAGCTCCTTTAGAAAACAGTAGTGTATGATGTAGATATTGTGCAACTTAATGGCTTCTCTAATGTGCATTTACAAAACCTACCAATGAGCAGGACACCATATCAGCCAGTGTAAGCAAAATCATGATAACACACACAATTTGGGTTGACAGATACATAATTTGTTAATATATGGGAAAATAATATTGGAAAGGGAGACAAACTTAGCATGAAACAACCAGGTGTTGCATGAAGTACCTTTGCATTATGCATATTAAAACATATAATTTGAGTAAATAAAATCAACTAATGTGAATATCAATCATGCTATTTTTGTAAGTCTTACACTTGAAAAAAATATATTATTGGGCTGAAAAAAAAAAGACTACTTCTATAATTTCAGCAGTTCTGTAAACTGCTACATCTGTCAACTGGATGGCATTTGAAATATGAAATATACATGTGAGTTGAGTGTATGTGCAGTTTCCTAAAATTAGCTATTAAATAATTAGCAAACAACTCCTCTGTCATCAAATTACAGTTCAATGTCATTCAAATAAACTATCATAAAATTGTGCAACTACAGGGTTTCATATAAGTGTAGAAAGCTTTACTTCAAATATGTTAGACAAAAGGTAACTGAAATTACAGAACTGTTTTTTTTTTAATAAGCTAGAATTCATAGACAAGATGCAAAGTTAACCAGTGATGTTTGCATGGTTCCCAGCAATGCACATGATATTTCCAATTGACAGACCTTAGCTGCAGAGTTGAACAAGAGGATGCACATCTCAGTTTGCAGAACAATTGAATAAATGCATACATAGACTCAAATGTTAACATGACGAGAAATGAGTGCATGGTTCAAATTAATCAAATAAAAATGACATAATTCATATCTGCCAATGCCGGCATCATAAATCTCAACTGTGTGGTATTATAAAAGGATAAAGACATAGAAAACTGTAACATCATCATGTTATTAGGTGCAGCAGTTTTTGCAGAGTAGCAGGATGTGGCTCTAGATGCTCCATCTGTTGACTGGGCTATGGTTCATAGGTTCATAGGTTGGTACTAGGCTATCAGCCCTAGAGCCTATACAAGCCTTGCCATAACAATTCCCTGGCTATTTCTTCCCACACTATTTACTTCCCTGGACCCCTGTCTAGCAGGGTGACTGATGTGATCCCCGGGATGAATTTCCTTTCTCCCATCCAATTGTCAAGGTTCCTTTTGAACAGGGCCAAAGAGGTGCTCTGCTTGACACGTATGGGCAGTCTATTCCAGAGTCTTGGGAGTCTCTGGGTCAGCAACCTATCACTCCAGCATGTTTTGTTTATTGTGATGACAAGGTTTAGATCCCTGGAGCATGTGGCTCTGAGGGATTGGCATTTCTTTAAGAGTAACATATCCAACAGCTCTGGGTTTGACATGACCTTGTATGTTAAGCAGAGAACGCCTCTGAGTAGACGATATGTGAAAGAGTATAGCTGGAGTTTTTTAAGGCTGTCAGCGTAGGTCATCAGATTTAGGCCTGTGATTCTTTAAGTGAGGTATTTCTGTGGCCTGCCCAGTTGTTGCAGATGTCTTGAGAGATACATACCCAATGGGGTGTTGTATTCTATAATGGGTCTAATGAGGGATGAGTACAGTGGGACAATGACCTCCTTTTTTTCTGGATGAAAAGCCGTTAGTGATGAGGTGTGCCACATAGAAGGATTTCCTGACTGTTGTGGCGATGTGGTTATCGAAGGTGAGACCACTGTCCACCTGTGTCCCTAAGTCTCTTATCAAACTTTCGGTGTTTAGTGTACTGTCACCTATGTGGTAATTCATGGGTACATGTTTTTTTCCAAAGGGGATAACTATACATTTCTTGGCATTGAGCTTGAGCCCATGGCTCTGGCACCAAGCATTTATTTCTGTAAGACCCTTTTGTAGAGTATCCACATCATTTGGGGATTCAATAATGGCTCCCAGTTTGCAGTCATCTGCGGACTTTGTTAGCCAGAGTCCCTTAGTGTTGGCGTGTACTTCAGAGAAGTAGATGCTAAACAAGAGTGGTCCCAGGACTGAACCCTGAGGTACTCCACTTGTCACTTGTCTGGAGCTGGATTTGGAGTCGGCTACTTTTACAGTGTGGGTTCTGTCAGTAAGACAGTTGGCAACCAATCGAGTGACGTAGGGATTAATGCCCAGCTTAGTAAGTCTATCTATGATTCTAGAGTGGGGGATGGTGTCAAAGGCCTTGGCGAGGTCCAGATAGGCTGTGTGGACTGCTTTATTTATTTATTTATTTATTTATTGCCATTTGTTAACCGGGTTTGTCTAACTGGGCTTGTGGCCCATTTTCAGTGGAGACCTGGGGAGAAAAGCTCCAGTAATACATTTTAAAACAAGTACAATTTTAAACAATATTGATATAATAGCAGTTATAGCAAAATGATTCACATATGTTGGGATACATGCATAAAGTTAAAGTTGCATTAAAAAGAAGCTAAGTAACAATTTTACATTGATATAGTTCAATAGGTTAACAATTAACATTTTTTTGTTTGTAGAAAGTTGTGCAAATGCATAGAAGAGACACTTGAGAGAGAGGTGTAATGAGGTACTAAGTATGATCCTTTTGAGGGTACATAAAGGAAAGGAAGATTAGGTAGGGTCATGGCAAGGGCAGGTTCTGGAATTGAGAAAATAAGCTTTTAGTTAATTTTTAAAGTGTGAGGTGTGGGAGATTGAACGTAAGTCAAGGGGAAGTTTGTTCCAAGCATGGGCAAGGAAGTGTTTGTAGAGTAGTTTGCCTACTGACCTTTTTGGGTGGTAGATATCAAGTAATTGTTGGTTAGAAGTATGGAGGGTCCAGGATGGGATGTAGATGGAGACTAAGGAAGATAGAGATGGACAGAAGGAGGGTTTATAAAGAACAGAGTGTAGCATATGAAATTCATAAGATAGCAGAAACTGGGGAAGTTCAAGCCATTGAAGAGAGTTTAAAGAAATGCAGTGGTGTGAGTTGTATGGGGAGTTAGTAATGAATCTGGCTATTTTATGGTAAGTCTGTTGCAGTTTGTTTAGAGTGGAGGCCTGGATATTGGTAAGAACTGGGGCGGCTTATAAGAGGGAGGGGAGGAGGAGTGCCTGGCCCAGGGTAAGTCTAGATTCAGGGGTTAGGAATTTTTTGTTCCGATATAGCAGACCTAGTTTCTGTTTTTTTTTTTTATACATTGGAGAATGTGTAGATTGAACTTGAGTTCGTCATCGATAATGACCCCAAGGAGTTTTGTGTGGGTGTCAGGTTGGATATTTGTATTGTTAGAAGATGTAATAAAAAAGGAGGTTTTGTGATGAGAAAGAGAACGGGGAAGGAAAAGTAGGAGTTTGGTCTTTTTGGGATTTAGGATCAATAGGTTGTGAGAGAGCCATTGTTCAGTGGATAATAGGGCCTGTTTGGTCAAGAAGTGTAGTTCAGGAATTTTATTTGAGATGGATATAAGTGTGGAGTCGTCGGCAGACTGAATAAGGGATGATTCTTTGCATGAGGTATAAAGATCATTGGTGAAGATGTTAAACAAAAGGGGTCCCAAGATGGAGCCTTGGGGAACACCAGTGGAGATGGGAAGGAAGGTGAGGAGGATGAGAGCCATTTTACAGATTGTTCCCTGCCAGATAGGTAACTATTAAACCAAGCAAGTGTGGAGGGGGATAGATGTAGATTTGTGAGTTTGGATAGTAGTAGAGGATGAGAGACAGTATCAAAGGCTTTGGAGAGATCTAAGAAGAGACAGGAAATGAGTTTATTGTTGTCTAGGGCCTCTGCAATGATATGAGTGAAGGAGAGGAGGGCAGTGGTGGTGCTGTGGTGATGACAAAATCCATGTTGGGTAGGGGTAAGTAAGTGATGTGTGAGGAGGTGATTGAGAAGCTGTGAGTGAATACATTTTTCTAATATCTTGGAGAGGGGGGGACAGAATGGCAATGGGTCGGTAGTTTGAGGGGTCAGTGGAGTTTCCACCTTTATGAAGAGGGATAGAGAAGAAAGATTTCCAAAGGGTGGGGACAGTTGATTCCAGAATAGATCGATTAATTAGTTTAGATACAGGATAGGCAATTGAGTCAGCAGCAAGTTTGAGGAATGTAGGAGATAGATTGTCAGTGGAAGGAGAGCAAAGTTTTAGCTTGAGTAGTAGAGATTTGATGTAAGTAATGGGAACTGGCTCAAAAGAAAACAAAGTTGTGTTAGCGGGACTCGGAGAGGTGGGTGTCGAAGTAGAGTTTGGTTTAGAGGTTACCAGATTTTGGATGAAAGAGATAAAGTGTTTATTCAGGAGGGTAGCTGTTTCCTGAGAGGAAGAGTTAGGGTAGTGGGAGGGATTAGAGGGTTTTCCAGAATAGAGGATGTTGTTGAGAGTTGACCAAAATTTTTGAGGATTGGATTTGTTGTTAAGCTGAGCAGAGCTATAGTATAACTTTTTGTCATTAGTTATATGTTTTTTTGCAAGGTTCCTCAGTTGCCTGTATTTTTGAAGAAAAGGTAGTTGTTTAGTTTTAGTCCAGGTTTTCCAAGCATGATCTCTTTGTTTCATAAGGGACCTAGTCTCTTTGGAGAGCCAGGGAGCATGGCTTGATTTTACTCTGATCTTCCTAGAGGGAGCTAAGGAGTTTAGAGTATTCATGAAGATACTATTGAAAGTGCTTACAGCATCATTTAGGGGGAGGTGTTTTAGAATAGACCAATCTATGTTGTGGAGAATGGAGTTAAATTGGGATGAATTGAAAGTCGATAGTTTTCGACAGTCTTTAATAAGGTGGGGTTTAGGAATATGGGAGTAGTGTCTTAAGATGGTGGCAGGGAGATGATCACTGAGGGAGTCAGGTAAGGTGGTGGGATTGTGGTATTGCTGGGGGGGGGGGGATTGGTAAGGATCCAGTCTATGATGGAGCTGGAAGAGGAATTTTTATGGAAGCGAGTGGGAGATGTTATAAGTTGGTGGAAGCCATGTAGGTGGATACTGAGTTGGGGGAGTCAGTTGTGAGTTTGGACCAATCAATGTTGACATCACCAAGGATAAGTGTCTCATGTGGTATGTTGTGGGAGAACCAGGATAGGATGTTTTCAAGAATGGGCAGATTGTTACCAGGAGGAAGGTCGATAGAGGCAATTGCAAGTTTTTTGTGGGGATTCAGATGGCAGTTAAGGATGATGATTTCAGCTGGGAGGAAGTCAGGAATTGGGGAAGGGTATGGTGAGAGGTTAAGAATGTTTGAGTAGAGGATGGCCATGCCACCACCTTTTTTTGCAGGTCTATCAGATCGGAAGATATTATAACCTGGTAGGAGTATTTCACTATTTGAGATGTGTGGCTTGAGCCAGGTTTCAGATAGGGAGAGGATGTGAGGGGGTATTGAGAGCTATCCATGAGTGCAGCTCAGTGACTTTATTTGCTAGACTCTGAATATTCAATGAGTAAATAGTTAAGTATTTGGATGGAGATGATTGTTGTGACTGAGGTTGGTGACTGTTAGAGGTGTAAGATGGGGGCAGTGTAGAGGTAGTTTTGGGGAGAGAAGAGGGGCCAGGGTTGGGATGGAAGTAGGTTTTTAGTGAGGAGAGAGTGTGTAGTAGATGCTAGATGGAGTTTGTATAGTTTTGACTTAGCTTTGTGGGAAGGTTTAAAAACCTGTATTATGGATAGTTTATATAGACTTGAGGTAGAGGTAGTAAAGAGATTAGGGGAGATAGTGAAAGATGAAGTAGTTGGATATATGTTGTATGAGTGAGAAGTTGGTGAACATAGGAGTGGGTCAGAGATATTGGAGTGGTAAGAGGTGGAGATAGATAGAATAAGGAGTAGTGTAGAAGATGTTAGAAAATAATGCATGTTGGAATAAAATATGGACAGATACAGTAGGTATAGAGACAGTGGTATAGAGGAGGTGGTGTTGACAAGATTGACGGCTCTGGAGACTGATTCAAAGAAGTCAATCAGATTCAGAAAACAAGATTGGCCCTTCATGAACCAAAACTGGGTGGGGCCCAGTGTTTGAAGGTTACCAATGCCTTTGTTTATAAGTTCCATGATAATACATTCCATGGCCTTGCAGATCAGGCTCATCAGATTGATGGGGCAGTAGGTCCCGGGATCCAAGGTGGATCTCCCTTGTGGAGTGGGATAACTGCAGCTGTGCGCCACTCAGTGGGCACGAAGCCTGAGGTGAGGCTATGATTAAAATGACACTTAGGTGAGGCGCCATTTCATTTTGTAGTTCATGTAGTACACAGCCCATGATGTCATCTGGTCCCATGGATGCTGTATTCCTAGCTTTGGAGAGTGCATTTTTTACCTGTGCGGCCATTGTTACCAGTATTTGGCAATCTTCCAGCATTGAGATGAACCATTTAGGGGGTGAGAGGGGGGTGAAGTTGGCACTGAATTGATCTGCCAGGATAGTGGCTATATCCCTGGGATCAGTATATTTAATGCCATTCTGTTGTAGCTCAGAGCAGATCTGAGCATTGTCATTTAGATTTTTGACATAGTTATAGAATGCCTTGTGGTTGCCTGTGGAATCTTTGGCAATTTTTATTTTGTAACTAGCTTTGGAGGATTTTATGAGGGATCTCAGCTTCTTACTGAGGCTGGTAAGGGAGTGTTTTGCATCCTGGTATTTTTCTCTTTTCTGCAACAGTTACTTCCAAAGTTTGTTTATGGCAGGGGACCACCAGATTGGCATCCTTTTTTTGGAGGAGAGCATCTTGGTTTTATTTGGGATGGCACGATTCATGCATGAGTGGATGTGCTCATACAGTGCCTTTGTGTAGGATTCAGCAGTCGAACTTTCAGTTCCCGTCTGCATGGGTGTCATGAAGTTTGTCTCTTCTGACTTGAGTAGCATGAAGTTGGCTTTGGAAAAGTTTTTTATGGAGGTTTCCTTACTGGTGGGTGGGGATGGGATGTGGATTTTAAGGGTGATTAGCTTATGGTCAAACCTGACCAACGAGGGGGTGACCATATGTGTGGAGCATCAATTTCCTATGTTGGTAATGACCAGGTCTAGGATATTGGAGCCCCTTGTGGGACTATGGATTAGTTGGTCCAGGACTTTGGAATTTATGAATTCCAAGAACCGTTGGGCAAAGGTGTTGGTACATGAGTAGTTTTCCCATTTAATGGCAGGGTAGCAGAAATCACCCCGTTTTAGGGTATTTGGTTGTGTCTTAATATTTTTCAGTATGTTTAGAAAGGTGTAGTGAGAATCTTGGGGCATGGTGGGGGATGTAGCAAGCTACAATATGGATTGCAGTCTTACTTAGTTGCACCTGGAGAATTTTAGATGCATTATGTTGGGCAACTAGCCTGGTGGTATGAATATCCCTGGTGAATATGGACACTCCACCACCTTTAGCGTTCATAGGTTCATAGGTTTATACTAGGCTATCTGCCCAAGGGCATTTATAAGCCTAGCCCATAGTTATGTGGCTTTCGCCACCCCTTTAGTTTGAATAAAACTATGCCTATTATTTTGCTGTGCCTCTGTCAAGCAGTGACACTGAAGTAATCCCTGGGGTATATCTGCGATCTCCCATCCATTGGTCAAGATTCCTCTTGAACAAGGCCAGCGAGGTGCTCTGCCTCACATGTACCGGGATTTTGTTCCACAGCATAGGGAGTCTCTGGGTGATGAATTTGTCCCTCCAGCACGTTCTATTAATAACCGTGTCAAGGTTTAAGTCTCCCGCCCTTGTGGTTCTGAGGGATCTAGATTTTTGAGGTGAAGCATATTCATCAAATCTGGGTTTGACATGGCCTTATATGTCAGGCACAGGTCACCTCTGAGCAAGCGGTATGAGACTGAATAGAGCTGGAGTTCTTTCAGTCGGGCAGCATAAGACATATTTTGAGACCCTTTATCCTTTTGGTGAGGAACTTTTGGGGCCTTTCCAGCTGCTGCAGGTGTCGGGTCAGATACATTCCGAATGGGGCATTGTACTCAATCATAGGTCTAATGAGTGATGAGTACAGGGGGACGATGACCTCCCTTGATCTAGATGTGAATCCCTTCATGATCAGGTGGGCAATGTAGAAGGTTTTCCTAACTACTTTAGCAACATGAGTGTCAAACGAAAGGCTACTGTCAACCTGGGTCCTCAGATCCCTGATGACTTCTTCTGTGCTCAGTGGATTGCCACCTATATGGTAGCTAGGGGTAACCTTGTTTTTCCCGAAGGGTATGACTATGCATTTCTTGGCGTTTAACTTTAGGCCATGGCTCTGGCACCAGTTATCCGTTTCTGTGAGGCCCTTCTGAAGGATATCTGTATCAGATGCGTTTTCGACTATGGCGCCCAGTTTGCAGTCATCTGCAAACTTTGTCAGCCATAACCCTCCTGTGTTTCCTTGTACTTCAGAAAAGTAGATGCCGAACAAGAGTGGACCCAGGACTGAGCCCTGTGGGACACCACTTGTGACAGGCTTTGAGTCTGACATGGCTCCAGCAACTCTGACCCTGTGGGTTCTGTCACTTAGCCAGTTTGCAACCCATCTTGTGATGTATGGGTTTACATTCAAGCTGATGAGTTTTTCGATGATACCTGAGTGGGGTATTGTGTCGAAGGCCTTTGCCAGGTCGAGGTAGGCTGTATGGACTGCCTTTCCCTCATCAATGGCCTTGGTGACTGTCTCGAAAAAGTCAACCAAGTTTAAAAGGCATGATCTGCCTTTGACAAAGCCAAACTGGGTTGGATCCAAAGTCTGCAAGTTCCCTATGTCTTTATTTATGAGTTCCATTATGATCCTCTCTATGGCTTTGCAGATAAGGCTTGTCAAGCTAATGGGATGGTAATTACCAGGGTCGGTGGAGGCACTGCCCTTGTGAAGTGGGACCAGAGTCGCCGTGCGCCACTCCTTGGGTACGTATCCTGAGGTGAGGCTAAGATTAAACAGCTGTCCTAACTGCGGGTTTAATTCCTCATTGAGTTCATGGAGCACACAGCTGGGGACACCATCCGGTCCCATGGATGCTGTGTTTTTTGCCTTGGAGAGGGCAGTTCTCACCTGGGCGTTGGAGATGTTTGGGGGGCTACAATCCTCTGGTATAGATATCTCTCCTTTTGGGGGAGTTTGCACTGAACCTGTCAGCCAGTATGTTGGCAATGTGTGTAGGTTCAGTAATCTTCATATCATTTTGAACTAATTCTGAGCATATCTGGGAGTTTCCTCCTAGGTTTCTAACATAGCTAAAGAAGGCCTTATGATTGTCTTTTGAGTCCTTGGCGATTTTTCTCTCAAAATTTGCCTTGGATGATTTTATGAGAGCTCTTAGTTTTTTACTTATAATGATCAAAGGTGTCTTACCTTTCAAGGATTTTGCTCTATCTTGAAGTAGCTTCCTCCTTTTGTTGTAGAGCTTGTTTATGGCTGGGGTCCACCAGACTGGCCGCTTGCCTTTGGTACAAAGAGTCTTAGTTTTGTTTGGGATTGCCTGATCCATGCAGTCCTGTAGGTGCTGGCAGAAGGCATTTGTAAGTGATTCAGCGGTTTGAGTAATGTTTACCACTGGCTCAGGGGCCTTAAAGGAGACCACGCTAGTTTTTAGAAGTGTGAAGTCGGCTTTTGAGAAGTTTTTCACTGTGGTCTTTTTTATTTCAGGTGGGGGCGGGATGAGGACCTCCAGCGAGATTAGTTTATGATCTGATCTCACCAGTGAGAGGTATACTTCCGGTGTTGAACATTGTGATCCCATGTTCGTGATGATGAGATCAAGTATGTTTTCTCCTCTTGTGGGGATGGTGACTAGTTGTTCCATGGCATTTGAGTTTATGAACTCCAGGAACCTTTGGGCTAGAGTGTTTGGGCTTGAGTAGTGTTCCCAGTCTATGTTAGGGTAGTTGAAATCACCTAGTATGATGGTGTTTGGAGATACATTTATCCCCTCCAATGTTTTCAGGAAAGCCATGTGAGGTTCCTGAGTTTGAGAGGGTGGCCTGTAACATGCTACAAATTGCAGAGCAGTCTTGCCTATGGTTAATTGCACCTGGATGGTCTCCAATGCATCGTGCGTTGCCACCAACCTTGAGGTGTGGGTGTCCTTTATGAATATGGACACCCCCCCTCCTTTCTTGGTGTTGTCCGGATTTTGGGGCCGGAACGCATGATATGAGGTGAAACCTGATAGTGCTGGGGTGCTCTCAGGAGCCTTGAACCAGGCTGAAAAGTGTGGTAAGAGTTGTAGCCTGGTATTGCAGGGGTGCTGTCTGGAGCCTTGAACCAGGTCTCAGTTAATGCACAGATATTGATGTTCTCCATTTTTAGGAGTGCCTTGAGAGAATGCATTTTGACGTTTAGACTTCTAGCATTGAGTAGCATTACCTTCAGAATTTGCATGCTTGTACCTGATACGGTGGTGGTTTTGTCCTTAAAACTTTGCCTGAAAAAGGCACTATAGGGGTGGCAAGAGCCTTAGCCAGTAATCTGAGTCCCAGGGGCGACAGGTGCAGACCATCTGTGGCAAAGCTTCGTGGTCTGTCGATCATGTCATCCCTGCCAGACAGGTAATGGATCAGCTTTGAATGACACAAATGTTAGGTACATTGTCTTGCCTTAGGGGCTGTTGCTGGGTGGCACACTGGTGTTGTGAGCTATGTGACACTTTGGTTGTGATTGGTGTTTGTTTGTGTTTCAGCTTCAGAGGTCCTTGTTGCTTGGGCAGGTTACAGTTAAGAGCCTCCACATATGTGGATTTAATGCTGCTATGTGTGGGTGTTGTTGGTGTGGGTTTAGATGGGCTATGTGCTGCTTGAGGTGAAGTGCAGGTGTTAACCTTCTCCTCTTGACTGTTTAGCACAGTCTTGGGTGGAGAGAACTTTGCTTCCAGTTTGGCTATGTAATTGCATCTCTCACAGGTTTAGTGTTGGGTGGTAGGAGGAGAGGGCTGTCTGTGTACAAAAGGCAATTGCTGCACTGCCCCAGTATGCCCAGATTCACCAGGTGGACAGGAGAAATCACTGGAAGCTGACCCTTGGACATGCCTGGTTTGATGCTTTTTTTTGTAAAGTACAGAAGCTGTTTTCCCCTTGCCTTAGCAAGGTACTTTGCCATTATAGGCTGTTTAGTGCCTACAATTAATTTCTCCTTATTAACAAGGAGAGTTGAGTGCTTATATCAGTTTAAGGCTTCCTAGTGCTTTCCAGCAGGTATTAGAGCAAGTGCTAGCCACAGGGATGCTTAAAGGTAAGATTAAAAAGAATGGTTTATGCTAAACACTGCAGTGTGCACTAGATAAGTTGGATGCGAAAGTAGGTAACTTAAGGTTTACCTGTCTAAAAAGTTAAGTTTTATTGGAGAGTCGCTATTTTTAAAACAGCGATATAGATTGAAAGGGGGTGGTCACTTTTGTATTCTGGTACACACACCCAAAGATCACAAGTGTTACCAGCAGGGGCATGCAGGGAATTGTAAACACTGTGCTTGCATTGCATCCTGGTGGGTCTGCTGTTAAGCATCTGATCTGTACATATATTTCCAGTTTGCTGACTTTCCAAAAGTTTCATCTTGCTGGTAAGTACTGGCACAGTTTGTCTATGACAGACTCTAACACATACACTACGCATGTAGACAACCCCCCCCCCCCCCGCACAAACAAAACTTTGTTGTGTTGTGCTAGAATTTATTTCTCATGGTCAGTGTTAAAGATTAGAAGTAGAAACTTATTCACTGTGCTGGTAGGGAGTCTTTTTGAAAAATGTAATTATGATAGCAGTTATTTCTAGAAAATATACAGCTAATTCTTCAGAATCAAAGAGGTTGCATGTATTGGTATACGTTTATTCCACTGTAAAATGCCATCTGCTAAATTTGTTACAAATGTTTTATTTTCATATTATACAGGCAGATTTCTGATAAAATACATGTTTTGAATTACAAAATGATTTACTTCATGATACTTTTACTGAATGACTAATGTAATTTATGTATGTATGCATACATGTATTTATTTATTTATTTTTTTGTCATGAGAATCTTATAGCCTACAAATGTCATTAGATTCAGATTTCGGCAATTGTGGCCAATTTTTTTTTCTTAGAGATGCAAATGTAGAATTTTTCATGATTAATAACATATTATACCATGAAAAATGATACCATTGTTTATGTGTCCATAAAAATATTGTGGACTACATAACATGCTCAGAAAGAAAGAATAAAACATTTCTAAAAATTATATGGTCAGTCAAAAGTTTGTGATGCTGCTGTAAAATTATCACACCAACTGAAAAATTACTTTAATTCACTTTATAACTAAGTATTTGCCATCAGGCACAGATATATAACATTTCTAGGTAAGCAGTCAGTGGCACCATAAAAGTCTAGCCCTTACATATCCAAAAGACATATCTCTTAGCCATGAAAGAATGTGTGGAATAACACCTTTAAGAAAAAAAATGCACTAATATTAATGATAATGATGACCGTTTAGACATGGGTGATACCGATCATACCAGGGGTACATATTTGGTTACCCATTCATTCTCCTAAGTTTGATGTTGAAGTAACCCCTGTCTTGCTCTGTGTGATATGTCAGGGACATTTGTTCCAAAAATGTGAAGTGCATTTGGTTATGAAGCTTTCCCTCATTCTAGTTTTGTTAACTTCATAGTGAAGATTAAAGTGTTTCATATGGCTTTGCGATATGCTCAACATCTTGTTAACAACCAGGAGTTTGGAAAGGCTGGTTTCAGCATGGTATAGTAGGCCAGACAAAGGTCAGTGTGACAGGGCCAGCCATCGAGTACTAACATAGTCAAGGTAATCATTTAGGAAATATGAGGGCTTCAAGGTTTCTGATTTTCTTAGTTAGCAATCACTGCGGCCTTTCTTTTTGGGCAGAGTGCTTTGTTTGGTTTATTCCAAGTGGATTACGATGTTCAACATTATGTCTAAAAGGTAAGGTGTATATTGAGGGTTAAGCGGTCTTTAGATATGAAGGAAATTTCTTTGGATATTAGTTGGATCAGAAAGAAGGATTTCTTAACAATGGTGTAAACACTGTGGTCATATGAGAGAGATCTAACCAAATATGTAATAATGTCTTTTATGCATACCTGTCAACCTCTTAGCACAAGAAATCTGGACAAAGCCAAAAATAATGTGGGGACAGAGGCCCAAAAATAAAGACACCTTTTAAAAATTGCTCTTGTAAGATTACAAGTGGCTAAAATAAATGGTTTTGCGTTACCATACATTTTCTGAAGGATATGAATTCAGAAACTCCAATGTCTGGGATTATTTAGTGAATGCAATCCTCACTGATTTGCCAGAAAATCACAAATGTTATGAGGAACAGACCAACTATACAAGGAAAAAAAGTGGACATTTTGTAAAAACCTGGACAGTTGAGAGCATACCTCTCAACCTCTTAGAACAAGAAATCTGGACAAAGGCATACATAATGGGGGAACAAAGGCTCAAAAATAGGGGCAAATTTTAAATATTGCTCTTACAAACTTAGAGAATAGAATAACAGGTTTTGCTTTAACATAAATTTTCTGACAGGTATGAAGTCTGAAACTCAAATGTCTGTCATTATTGTCTGACTTCAGTCCTCAATAATTTGCCAGGGATTTGCCAGAAAACCACAATTTTATAAACAATAGACCAAAAATATGAGGCAAAAATCTGGACGGTCTGCGAAAATCTCTACAGTTCAGAGGTATGTTTGAGAGGTATGCTCTTATGACATTGCCAGTCTGTGGAAGGGTATCATTAATAATAGGAAATGGGTATAGCTTGCTTGCTATAAGGGTTTATACCTAGTTGGGTGAGTTTGTCAATGATGCATGAGTGGGGATAGTGTCAAAAGCTGGTAGGTAGGCTGCATGTACTGGTTTCTCCTCATCCAGGGCCTTGGTGACTGTCTCGAAGAAGTCCAACAAGTTTAACAGGCACAATTTCCCTTTGACAAATCCAAACTGAGTCGGGTCAAGTGTTTGGAGATTATGTATATCTTTGTTGGTAAGGTCCATGATGATTTGCTCCATAGCCTTGCAGATAAGGGTAGTTAGGCTAATAGGTATATAGTTCCCAGGGTCAGTGGAAACACCACCTTTCTGCAAGGGAGTAATGGCTGTTTTCCATTCATCTGGGATAAATCAGGTGCTTAGCCTATGATTGAAAAGGGGATACATTGGTGTTGCTAATTCTTGTTGTAGCCCAATTACGATGCAGGCTGGGATGTTATCAGGTCCCACAGTTGCTGTGTTTTTGGTCTTAGAGCATTAATGGCCTGCTCTTTAGAGATACAAAGTAGGGGATGGGTGGTAGGGATGTCATGGGGTACTTATGGCAGGGACAGGGGCGTGAAGTTTTAAATAACCTGTCTGCCAACAGGTTAGCTATTTCCACAGGCTCAGGATATGTGTTATCATTAACTACCAGTTTGGCACAAATCTGGGCCTTTCCTTTTAGGTTATGCTTGTAACTAAAGAACACTTTATGGTTGTCCTTAGTTGAGCAAGCTAATTTTGATACATAGTTTGCTTTGGAGGACTTCACAAGAAGTCTTATTTGCTTGTTTAAGCTGAGGGGGGTGTGTGTTTGTGGTTTAGGGCTTGCTTCCTCTTAGACAAAATTTTCTTCCTGTTATTGTAAAGCCTGTTAATGGCAGTTGTCCACCAGGCAGGTTTGCTCTTCCTTAATGAGCTTTTTTTAGTCGTATCAGGTACGGCCATTTCAATGCAGTTACACAGGTGTTTGTATAAAGCACTGGTGCAGAACTCAACATAGCTGCAAGTTCCATCTGAGGAGGAAGGTGCAGTGAAGCTATTTACATCATCTTGTAAGAGGTTATTATCTGCTTTGGAGAAGTTTTTTAGTTTAGTTGCTGCTGTTGGGGGGAGTCAGGTGTGATAGTTACTTCGAATTAGACAGATTTGTGGTCAGATCTCTCCAGGAAAGACCTCACAGTGGGGGTTCTACTGTGGTCCCTCAAATTAGTAAGTACCACATACAGGATGTTGGCACCCCTTGAGGGGGTGTCAACCAGTTGGTCCAGGCCATTGGAGTTAACAAAGTCAAGGATCCTTGGCCAAGTGAGCCTGAGCATGAGTAATTTATACAGTCAGTGGATGAGTACATTAATAATCCAAAATATCACTCCTGGAACTCAAGTAAAACAAGTCTAAAATTTATAAACATTAACCTTATTAGCATCTGTAAAGTAACTGAACTACATGCTTTTATATCACATTACAACACTGACATCCTCAGTATCAAAGAAACATGGCTAAAGCCTGAAATCAAAGACACAAAATCCTTCCTCCAGAATATAATATCCTTTGAGCAGACCATATATAAAACCATGTGGGGTAGCTATTATAGGCCCAAAGCACCTGTACATACCCCTTTATCAGGAAAAACTATCCATAATTCAATAATACAGAGATTATTATTTCTTTTCTCAAGCTAAACTCGTATAAGACCATAGGTATCCTCACATTTTCTATCCCTCCTGGCAATGACATCAGCACAGCAGAGGACATACTGACCTGGGCATCTACCAGTATACCCCAAGAAACCATCATCCTTTTGAACCTCAACACAGACTGGGTCCAAATTGTATCTGATATCCCCACTACCAGTATTAACCTGTACATTTTTTCTCAGCTTATCATTACCCCAAGAGGATATAGCAAGCCATCCCCTAAAGCTTCTTGTCTAGACTGTATTCTCTCAACTAAATTCAGTAATATATATAACTTTGGCATACTGTCTGACAACCTAAGTGACCACCTGCACAGTTTTGTGAACAGGCTTGTATGCAATCCAGTAAGACATCAGATAAGGCAATCAACTATTTGGGTACAGGAGAATAATATGCTGATAAATACATCACAAACTAAGCATATGAGACTAAGGAGACATAAATTGAAAGGTGAATATTTAATACAGCATACAGTGATTGACACGATAGACTCATTTAAGGACCTGGGTGTATGGGTAGAATCAGCTATGGGTTTTTCTAATCATATCAACCAGTTGATTAATGATAGTGATACAACTATAGATTATATAAAAAGAGTTATAAAAGCTATGAAAACAAAAATGATGAAGTCATTGTTTGCTAGTTACATTACACCCAAACGTAAGTATGGAATAACAATACGAAAACCCTATAAATGGAAAGAGTTCACCGGAAATATACCAAGGGCATCCATGAATGTGAAAATTTAAGTTATTATGAAAAACTAAAATATCTGAAGTTGTACAGTGTTTCGTACAGATATCTAAGAGGAGATCTTATTCAAGTATATAGGGCATTTAGAGACAATTATCTATGGGAATGTTTGGGGTTATCAAAAAGTATTGGAGAATCATCAGACATGCTATGTAGAAGATTCTATAGAAATGAGAAGTGTACTAATTGTTTCTCTGACAGAAAAGATGATGTATGGAACAGACTACCAAATTACATTAAAGCAAGTACTAGTTTAGATATTTTTAAGAACAGCCTGAATGCTTATTATGGGAACAAGTGTTTTGATATATTAGCAAGCTAGAAAGGAATTAATGCCCATGCTTGAAACATTTGTATGTATGTATATATGTATCATGCATTCAAGAATGTACATAACCTATTCAATTCTAATGTAGACAGTTTTGTCTTCAGTCTCAAGCAATACAATTGGAATATGTTAAAAAATCTTCCTTTAGATAAAGCCATCCTTGAATTTAGAAAAACTTTTGCCAATGTGCTGAACAAACATGCTAATATCAGGAGAAGAAGAGTTGAACTTAATCCAGAAATATAGCTAACTAAAAAAGTTGGCAACTAGCGGTGCTTAGAGAAAAGGCCTAAAAAGCATGGCACAGCAACAAATCTGAGGAAAAACCTATACAGTACAGACAGATAAGAAATAAAAACAAACACATTATAAGGCTTGACAAAAAACTCTCCTAATTTAACTTACATCAGGCACACCAAAGTAATCCTAAAAAATTCTAGTCATTGGTCCAAAATCTAATAAATCCAGGCCTAAGTCAGTAGCCCACTCCCTCCCCATAGGACTCTTCTTCAGCAGTTGTTAATAACTTTAACAAATTCTCCCTTCAAGCTGTAGCCTAACTTAACAAAAACAGTTGTATCATCAAACTAACCCCACATACCAGCAAAATCCCATGGAAGATCGCTTCTCACTCAAACCTTTCCCTACCAACACCATAACAAAATATCTCCTAAAACTAAAAACTACAATTTCTGCTGCAGACAACCTTCCTCCTGAATTCCAAAATCTTACAGCTGAAGCTCTGTCATGTTCAATATCTATACTAATAAACAGATCTATTCCAGAATCTCATGTCCCAGCCATTTGTAGGAAGGTATACCTACTTCCTCTTCATAAAGGAGGATCCTCTGCAGTGCTGACTACTTCAACTTCATACCAATTGTTATTGTATCAGCATTATCTATACTATTAGAAAAGTATATTTATTCCCACTTTCATGTAATACCTTTCAATTAACAATTTTCTGTCCCCATATGGTTTTCATCTGAACCACAGCACCATTACTGCCCTACCTTACTTTGCCAAAATCATTAATTAAAACAAAAATACTGGAAACCTAGTATTCTCCTTATTCCTAGACTTGACCACAGCATTCAACACAGTCTCACATCATAAGCTATTGCTAAAATTCTCCTTTTTAGATCTCTCCCCCTCCTCCCTCTCCTGGTTTAACAGCTACCTATCAGATAGATTCTGTAGGAGTTCCACAGGGTCCCATACATGGACCCTCCTGTTTAACATAATTGTAAATGTTCCACACAATGCTTCCAGGCACACCTTTCTTTTATAATATGCAAATGACTCTACACTCAACTGCATAGCCTCTATCTTACAAAAACTTCAAGAAATTACTGAAGAATCCTGTAATGTACATAGAATCCTGGCTAGACAACACAAAAATCCTATGTGAACCTCCCCAAAGTGAAACTACTACATTTCACCTCTTAATCATTCCCCCAAGCAAAAATATTTGTCAAACTCACTTTGTTAAATAACACCCAGATTGAACAGGTCCCTAACACCAAACTCTTAAAAGTTACAATGGGACAACTTGACATTATCCTATACTTCCAAACTGTTATAAAAAAAAAAAAAAACACCAAAAGCTTGGCCTCTTGTATAGTATAAAACCCACCTAACAGAACTAGAGAAACCATAGCTAAAGCCTACTCCTACCTGACTACTGTACAGCACCCCACTCTTTACAAACTGACAAATAACCAATCAAACAAAGCTGGAACAATACTACAGTAAAATATTGTGTTTGCTGCAAATTACCCATTTAGAACTAATCATTGTTCTGTCCTTAAACAACTAAATTGGACTGAACTACCTGTGCCTTTCTTATTTGTTTTACCACTCATTTCATTTATGCCTCATAATTAATTTTTTTTTTTTTTTTGCTTTCCACCCTTTGTAAGTAACTCAGTATTCTGTATTGTGATATCTTTCTTACTGCATAGATATTTAACTATATCTGTAGAGAATATAATCAGTCTAAGAAACCTTACTACTGTATGTATAATTACTTTCTTATTATTTTGACATTGAAAATTTTATTTTAATTGTATTCTGTCTGACATTGTTGATATTGTAAACTTAAAAAAAATTTGTCTGTGCTGCATGTAGTGGAAGTTATATCCCCACCTCCACTGAAATGGGTTCTTTGTGCCCAGGCGGATTTCCCCGGTAAGTAAATGTAAAATAATACAACTAACTAAATAAATATGGGCTCATGTCTTTTCATCAACATTTGCTTTCTAAAGAAAAACACTAAAAAAGCTATTTCTGTTGGGGGAAAATCCTCTTCCACCCCCCCTGCTAATTATATATACTGACTCCAAGATCACACTACAGTAGGAAAAGGGGAAATGTCCTAATCCCTGCAGTACATTGATCACACACTGTAGACTCCTATTTATTCCTATAAATTAACATTTCCGACATCACTGTTTACACCAGGCATATGTCATGCGACATTTACAAATGTCAAGTTTTTGGCATTTACCCATATATATGTATGTATCTATTTCGCCATATACATTACCTTTACAATTGGGGGTTGTAAGCTAATTCCTAATTGTATAGTCATACAAAATTGCTGACATTGTGCAAGAATACATCTTTCCACTTAAAACCAGCAACCAAATACTTTCCAAGATTCAGAAGGGAGGAGATGGCTCAGTCCGTACTTTGAGCTGGTGTTGCAGCAAAAAAGAGCAATAATGACTAATGCAGATGTCATGGCATTAACATACATGACAAGATACAGTAGTCTTGTGTTTAGTCAGAGAACATGATCTTATGTATTTTATAAGACTGAGTGTAATGTGTACCCTCTTATGAATATGTTAGAAAAGTATCAGAAATCACTGCGGAAGATATGAGCAGTTTTATGTACAATCAAATTAAGGTTAGATTGGCCATTAGAACTCTACAGATCGCTGCCAGCAATTAAAATACTCCCTCAAAAACAGAAAGTACAGTTGTGTATATAAACTTAACATAACATAACATTAAATGTTGTATTACATCACTGTTGCAGTAGCCTAAGCTATTTGGTATTACCCCTCATGACCAGCCAGCTTTTTCAAAACTAATGTCATCTTCCACATGTTCCAACTGTTAGGAGCTTGAATCGAGCACTAGATAAGGATAGTTGGAGCACAGATTATTTCAGAGCATTTTTTTGCCTAAAAAGTTCAGAGCACTGAAAGAAAAAAGTTAGGAAATGTTTCAACATTAAACAATATACAAAAGGGTGTGTACACATCCTCATCTTGGCAACACAACAGGAAAACATAATAAGGAGCTAGAAGGTGGGGACACTACTGCAACAGTAATCTGTTATATCCTTGATGCAGTAGCCTAAGCTATATGGGTAGATTTCCATAGCTTAGAGAGCTAAAAGGGGAGGGGGCAGTAAACAAAGACATCTGGAGAATGGTTCCAGCAAAGCCTATTCTGGTTCTTGAACAAGAATCCAGTTTATTGTCATTTGTTAATGTTTGTACATAGGACCAAGTTGTTGCCTTTATAATACTTCTGGAATCCATCTCTTTCCAGAAAGGCACCAATGAATCCAATGCCTTTGTGGAATGGTTGTAAAGTATTTTTCTAGGTAGTATATGAGCTGTGTGTGGAAATCTAGAGCAAGCAGAATCTTTTTTCTCTTATTTTTGGCTTCAAGAACGAAACAGAGAGATGAATATTCTGTCTTAAAGTAAAGTCTGAAACCACATTAGACACAAAAGAAGAGTTAGTTCTGAAAGGAACCCTATCCTTGTGAAGAATGAGATAGGGATGACGATACATCAATGCATGCAACTCAGATACTTTTCTAGCAGGTGTCAGAGTTGTGACGTATGGCGATATCCCACCTGACAGTCACCAATTAATGTGATGTCCAGCTATATCTCACCAAACTGCCAACAATTAATTGATGTCACTTACTATCCTGGAATAGTAACCAAGGAGCTTCAGTCCGCACTATTGTCTCCAATATGAGACTGTCACTTAAACAAAAGTAATATTTCACAATTTTCCTCTAAGATCACAAAAGGAACACACTCTAATTTTCTGGGACTGGACTAAATACCTCTATCCACCCAAATGTATTTTTCTTATTGCACACTTCAGAGCAAAGTGTTCCAGTTTAAAACCTTTGATACACTCACATTCAAAATCTCACTCATCAAACACTGACACACATTCACATCTGTGTCTCTTTCACAAAATAAATACAGAAACACTGCCCCCAATCAGAGGGTCTTCATGCACTTCAAAAGGGGTGTCCAATTATGAAAATTATCAAAATAAATGATAGCTATGACCAGAACAGCCAGGCCTCAGGTTGACCTGGGGAATATCAAACAAGTAGAAACACTATCTAATCTGTAAAGAAAAACATTGGTTTCCAGCCACAATGTAAAATAATGAAAAACAGTTAATAATAAGTACAAATGATTACAAGATTGAAAGTCAATAACTCTCAATAAACATTAGAATTCAATCACCAGAAATGTAAATCAAACTACAGGATAGGGATCCATTATTTAAGAAAAACTCTATCTTAATTAACTAAGCTTTCCTGATCTAACTAAATAAATACTGTCCCTGTTCAAATCTAAGATATAATAGCAATGCCAAGGCAAGCTTACAGTTTTATTGGTGAGTTCTCCCTTTTCTTGGTATTCACTGATTGCCCAGCACTTAACAAGCTGCACAGCTTCACAATCTTAACTGCCTCCAGCAGTCTAATTTCAAAATATAACAGTCAGCTTTAAAAAAATATTCTCCTTCTGTCAATCAGTTGTTTAAATCATCTCTTAGCAACAAGGAACATTTAATGACATAACTCACTGTTCAGCTGATTCTCCACAGTTTGTACTTTAGAAGGTCCTTCTTAAACATGCATAGTTAGAAGTGTATTAAGGCAGTGATATAATATTTAAACATTCTGTTTAAACAGGGAAAGACTTAGCATTTTAAACTTGTTTACATTTTCACAATCAGGCATGCTGGCACACAATACAAGTCAATCTAAGAATATGCACAAATCTCTTGCTAGACATGATAACACAGATGACAGTGTCTTTAGTTTCCTCACAAGAGCAATGAGTAAAACAGTCTTCTATGTACAGAACCTCAAGTCAGCTAGATGAACTGGATCATACTGAGAGATAGTAAGTGTTAATGCTTAGATCCCAAGGCGGAGACACCTGTTTCATAGGTGGATGAATATGTAATACCCCTTTCAAAAACAGTTTAATGTGACTGTGGATAGAAGGTGTACCAAAAGCCATAGAAGCAGAAATGGCCAACATGTGCACCTTGATAGAAGAATTCAATAGTTCAGAGGAGAGTAACTCACAAAAATAATCAAGAAACTGTGGCAGCCACTGGAAGCAATTAGAAATCCATTCTATTAGGAAGTCTGTGATAATTGCCCCTGGTCAGACTGAAAAGAAGGAAGAACCACTGTTGGCTAGGATGAAATGGAGTCACCACCACAATTTTTGGTTATTCCTATTCGTAATGGATCATCAGAAAAGCACTGGATAATAGTAGGAGTGATGGAAAGGAATTCAGGAACATTCCCATCCAAGGGAATGATAAAGCGTCTGTCTTCCATGCCTATTCATAAGGGGTCTTGGAACAGAATTCCTTTAGTTGTCTGCTTGTAAAGGAGGTAAACAGATGCACTTGAAAGGTTCCCACAGTTGGATCAATTCTTAGAAGATCTCAGAGTGAAGTATCCAGTTGCAGGGGTCTGTCCTGGTGCTTCTGAACATGTCTGTAATCAGGTTTTTCTCTGAAGAAATTTATGAAGCCTGAAGAGTCAAACCAAGCTTAGTTGCTGTCTCCAGGCTATCACACCAAATCTGCAAAGAAGGTTGTGGTACGCCCCTTGTTTGTTTATTTACCAGATCATACATTGTTTTGATATCTCTGCAAGCCTGCAGATGCCCTGGTGACCAGAAATGACGTATGGCTTTCTGAGCACTAATCACTGCCGATATTTCTATAGCATGAATATGCTTCTTTCTCTCTCTGCCTTGAGGATTCCACATAGCTTGCACTTTTGCCCCTGTTGTAATTGTTCCCTATGCCAGATCTGATGTAAATGTAGAGTTAAAAATAGGGTAGGTCAGAAGAGAGAATGGAGACCTAGAATGCAATAAAAGGTTAATGGTGGTAGATGCTGAATCTAAGCTGATATGAATTACCAAAGTAGTTTCATCATGTGGACCCCAGCTAGAGGAAGTAGGAGACTCATTAATATAATGTACTCCAAAATACCCTCAAGGTTACATGACTTTCATTTGAGAAACTCATAAAGAACTGCTGAAACATCGTCACTTTGTCTAGAAATTAAAAAGCGGTTGCTTAGACAGAACATAACAGACATCGCCAAAATGCAATTCTGTGAGAAGGGACAAGAGTAAAGCTTCTAACAGTTGATTTGAAAACCTAAACTGAGAAGAAGATTCTGAACAGTTGCTGAAGAGTTTTGACAACTAGCAAGAGTCTACTAAAAGCAGACAATCCTCCAAATATGAAAAAAAAAATGTGAATGCCTTAAAGTCTCCAATAAGGAATGAATGAGGCTAAACAATTTGTGAATACAAATTCAGCAGTCGAAGGTCCAAAGGACAAAACAGAGAAGAGAGAATATAAATCAGACACAGACAGTCTTAGTAGACTCCAGAACTGTTCACCAATGGAAATGTGTAGACAGGCATTCTTTCAATCTAGCTTTACCATGAAAGCTGAAGAAGAAATCAGCAGTACAAGAAAACAAAGGGATAACATCTTGAACTTCTGAATCTTAATAAAAAGAAATCTAGTAAATGCCTTCACATCTATCCCCTTTTTGGTACCAGAAAAAATCCTCAAATAAAAGCATTTGCTGAAGTGACAGTAAGGCAGTGGTTTTCTAACTCCCTGTGTCAGCATCATGAGCAGAATGGAAATTAAGACAGTGGCTTGATTCACTGGACAAGAAGGAATCCCATGGGAAGGAGTAAGGGATTCCCACTGTCAGTTGCACCCCTTCTAGATTACATGCAAACACTTTCATCTAAAACTATCTGGTACAACAAATAGAGATGAAGCCTTAGAGATATTGAGAGGTTGCCAGTGTAGGAAAAGAAAGAACCAAAGTAAAAAACGGTCACAAAAGGAACACCTGGTACAAAAAAATGGCAATACAGAGTGGACTGAAGTAATAAAAAACAATTTATTAAGTGCTTTCATCAGCTTATACCAAAATACGTCTTCAGACAGAGTAACAAAAAACATTGAAATACCCCTCTCCTATAGTCACTTGAGTTCCAAATCATCAAGCTTACACAGCTGGTCCAACAACTTTCACAGCAGGTTAAGGAACTGTCTAATATTCACAGGAACAATGAGGCCAGAAGAATTTTGTTACCCTCTTCTATGCCACATGGAGAAGTGTCACTGACTTTGCCTAGTCTTAACTCCAGCACTTTTGCTGGTACGAATGAGGTTCAAACTGATTTGGTTTCCCTTGTTTCACCACCTAAAGAAGCTAATTGGATACAACAGGCTTTAGATTTTCAGAACAGTCCTAAAAGAGAATTCAGGACTATACGGCAGTCAATGATGGAGCTTGAAAAGAAGTTACTCAAGTGTAAGAAGCTCCAAATTAGGAATGCTTATTTTTTGAGAGTTTGAAAGCCAGAAGAATTCCCAAAGGCTTAAGGTGCTGGAAATTTCCTACTGGCTTGGTCCCTAATTCAGAACTACATAAAAATGTACTTGAACTATTCAACCGGCATGACTGTCAACTACTAGAACTTTTAATGAAACGCAACCAGCTTGCCATAGATTCTTTGTTTAAAGAAACAATGGAACTTGAAAATGTTATTACTAGTCATGTGACCTTCAAACATTCTTTAGAGCAGTACAGGAAGATTTTCACAGACTTGGACAAAATTACTTATGGTATCAAGTCCAGGAAGGAGAAAAAGTTTGAGAGGGATAGGCTTGTATATGAGCTAGGAAACCCTATCCCTTACCATTATGTAAAAGTGTAGTTTAATCTAACAATTAACTTACTGGATGTTTCGAAGTTGTCTTTGAAGATTCTAATGAACCTCAACCCCCTTTAGGTCCTGCATTACTGAGAAGATCCAAGAGATTGAGAAACCAAGCCAACCATTCAGTGATCCATCAGCCACATATGAGGCAGGGCTCAGCTCCGTGAACATGGTAGAGGTCTATGGTGAACCAGAACTGACAGAGGAACTGAACATGGACAGTTCTTTTTTATTTGAGACTAGAACAATTGAAGAAGCTGGGCCATGTATCATAAAGAACATTAAAGTTGACTTTACCAGTTTTAATTATATTGAGTTAGACTTTCGCTCAGAGTTTGCTGAATTGCTTAGTCTAGGTGTTTCTTTTGTTTTGATGAAATGGTGTGTTGAGGATCTAGTTATGGATTTAAAACTTTATTTGAAAAAACTAAATTGGCTTCTTCACTTTAAGAATTACAGTTTAGCATATGCACCTCATTCATTTAGTAGGAAGAGTCTTTTCAACACCCCCCCCGGCCTTATCTTTATTAATTTTTAAAAGGCTATTTTTAGGATGGTTTTGACAGGTGTATGCCATTTGAATTTAATAGCTTCTGATTTATTTGCTTAAGAAACTGTGTCAAAACAAGTTTATACAGGTTATGAAACCCAATAAGGGTGGGTTGTTATTACGCAGACGATTTGTTATGCTAATCGAATGACTGAAATGTTGTTTGATGATTGCTTATAGCAACAACAAGAAAGTTTAAAGATTAGGTCATAGGTTCATAGGTTCATAGGTTTATACTAGGCTATCTGCCCTAAGGCATTTATAAGCCTAGCCCAATGTTTTGTGGCTTACGCCACCCCTTATATGAAAAAATACTGTGCCCGTTAGTTTGTTGTGCCTCTGTCCAGCAGTGACACAGAGATGATTCCCGGGGTAAACCTACGATCTCCCATCCACAGGTTAAGATTTCTCTTGAACAGAGCCAGCGAGGTGCTCTGCCTCACATGGACCGGGATTTTATTCCACAGCATAGGGAGTCTCTGAGTGATAAATCTATCCCTCCAGCATGTCCTATTTATATCCGTGCTAAGGTTTAAGTCACTTGCTCTAGTGGTTTTGGTGGATTTGGATTTTGTGAGGTGGAGCATGTCCATTAAATACGGGTTGGACATGGCCTTGTATGTCAGGCACATGTCACCTCTGAGCAGACGGTATGCAACTGAATAGAGCTGGAGTTTTTTCAATCTGGCAGCATATGACAGATTTCGGAGTCCCTTTATCCTTTTGGTGAGGAACTTTTGGGGTCTCTCCAATTGCTGCAGATGTCGGGTGAAATATATCCCAAATGGGGCATTGTACTCGATCATTGGTCTGATAAGTGAAGAGTACAGGGGAACAATGACCTCACTAGATCTGGATGTGAATCCCTTCATGATCAGGTGGGCAATGTAGAAGGTCTTTCTTACCACTTTAGCAACGTGAGTGTCAAAAGAAAGGCCACTGTCAACCTGGGTCCCCAGGTCCCTGATAACCTCTTCTGTGCTTATTGGATTGCCACCTATATGGTAGCTTGGGGTTACCTTGTTTTTCCCGAAGGGTATGACTATACATTTTTTGGCATTTAACTTCAGGCCATGGCTCTGGCACCAGCTATCTGTTTCCGTGAGTCCCTTCTGAAGGATATCCGTGTCCGATACACTTTCCACTATGGCGTCCAGTTTGCAGTTGTCTGCAAACTTTGTCAGCCAAAGTCCTCCCATGTTGGCCTGTACTTCTGAGAAGTAGATGCCGAACAATAGGGGGCCAAGGACCGAGCCCTGGGGGACACCACTTGTGACTGGCTTGGAGTCTGACATAGCGCCAGCAACTCTAACCCTGTGGGTTCTGTCCTTAAGCCAGTTTGCAACCCATCTTGTGACATATGGGTTTACATTTAAGCTGGTAAGTTTTTCTACAATACCCGAGTGGGGTATTGTGTCGAAAGCCTTTGCAAGGTCAAGGTAGGCTGTATGGACTGCCTTTCCCTCATCAATGGCCTTGGTGACTGTTTTGAAGAAGTCGACCAAGTTCAAAAGGCATGATCTGCCCTTGACGAAGCCAAACTGGGTCGGGTCCAATGTCTGCAAGTCCCCTATATCTTTGTTTATGTGCTCCATTATGATCTTCTCCATAGCTTTGCAGACTAGACTTGTTAAGCTTATGGGGCGGTAATTACCAGGGTCCATAGAGGCATCGCCTTTGTGGAGTGGGACCACAGTTGCCGTACGCCACTCCTTGGGCACGTATCCTGTGGTAAGGCTGAGATTAAACAGCTGCCATGTGTGGGTTTAATTCCTCATTTAGCTTGTGTAGCACACAGCCGGGGGACACCATCCGGTCCCATTGATGCTGTGTTTTTAGCTTTAGAGAGAGCAGCTTTCACCTGCGCATTTGAGATGTCTGGGAGGCTACACTCCGCTGGGATAGTTATCTCTCCTTTAGGGGGGGAGAGGGGGATGAAGTTTGCACTGAACCTGTCTGCCAGTATGTTGCCTACAAACATATGTTGGATATAGGAAAGCAGAACATGAACAACACTCTGAATATGCAGATTTCTAAGTTTTCTTCTCACCAATTTTTGTTCTTTGGATTAGATACACTGTTTAAGGATCTGGGGGGGGAGGGTTCATGGTTAGATTTAATTGAACTTAAGGAGCTTCTTTGGCAGATCAGGCTCAAAGCATACAGTGCGCTGGGGCTTAATGACAATGTTTCCATTTCCAGTGTTCTTAAACTTCATCTATATGATGTTTGATGATTTTTATTATAATATGTATATAAATGTTTTTCATTTTTGTATTGTTCATCACCCTTACAGACAATGGAGTTTAATTAAACAGGTGTTACATGTAGGATGATTTTTTTACTGGTGATTTGGAAGTCATGTGACTATTGGAGAGGGGTAGTTTAATATTTTTTGTTACTCTGTTTTATTATTCTGAAGAAGTATTTTGGTATAAGTTGACGAAAGTGTTTAGAAAATTATTTTTTATTACTTCAGTCCACTCTGTATTGATGCTTTCTTTTGATGCCGGGTGTTTTTATTGGGAAAAGAACGATCTTGAACAGCCAAATAGTCGTGCTGACTGAGAGGACTACCCTTGATCTTTTGAGGCATTTCCATTCTTTCTAGATCCTTTTTTTAATCTTGTTGGATTGCTTCTTGCTGCATAAATTGCTTATTCAGAAAAGAGAACTGCAGAGGAAAGGACATTTCTAATTGTTTTTCAAAAGAAGGGTTGAATTCCTGTTTCATCAAACTTCTTTAGCACCTCAACAGTAGAAAAGCCAAACAAAACATCATTACCGAATGAAAAATGTAAAATGTCACTCTCAATATCTTCATGAATGCTTTGATAAAGAAGCCAAGCTAATTTTCTCAATCCAGATCCAAAAGTGGCAGCTCTGGAGGAAGAACCATCAGCATCATAAGCACAATTTAAAATATTCTTAGTAATGTGAGAAATAGATGTTACAGAAGCATTCAAATAACTTTACCTCTTAACAAGAATGTTAATCATTACCATCTGCATGTTCTCAAAAAATAAACGTAAAAACTTTAGCCTATGAACTTGACAGTTTAAAATCCTGAATGCTAACATAATAGACTACTAATGCTTTCCCATCTTTATCAGAGGGAATGATGTTAGCATCAGTGAACTGTTCAGCATAAGCCATCTGCCATAAAGAAATCACTGTGAGGTACTCTGCATAACCTGTTTTATGCCCCATATGCAAGAGGTTGGTTATCAGGTAGACTGGAAGCACTGAGGAAAATAGTTTTGAAAGCATGCAACATGGGGAAACAGCTACAGCTTTAGCCATATTTAACATTTTCAAATCATAATACATTTTCTGTGAGAAAGGAATTTCAGTCCAGTCCCACTGAAAAATCTGTTTCATTTTAGATAAAGTCACATAAAAGGATAACTTCATGAGGAAAATCTGACACTATATATATTTTTTTCCGAATCAGAATCTTAAGATTGACAAGAGATTCCTAAGGTACAACCATCCCCTGTAAACCTATTTTTCTTCTGACTGAAAATCCAAGTCAGAAAGAGAAGGAACTCTTTCTTCTCTGCATGCACTTAGAAATAGATGCCACAGAAAAGCACTAATGAGCTCCTTAGCAAATCCCAGTAGGATAAGACCCATACAGCTTAGGCTACTGCAGCAGTGCTCTATATTTTGGACATATAGAGTTGGTCTCAGTGTAAGTCTGCCCTGATTCAATAAGACCTGCTCTCAGTTTAATTGACTTACTTCAGTGGAAGGCCCATCTATAAACAGGATTAATATGGGGACCAGATTCCAAAACACCTGCTCTCAACCTGCTCTCCATGTCAGTGGTCACTAACACTGAGACCAAGTCTTTTGGAATTTGAGCTCTTTAGTTTTCACTATTTTATGAAGCCTCCCCCCACCACCCATGCGTATTAATACCTTCAAACCCAAACCCTGACATTGCCCCTAATGGTGACCTTACAACTTACCTTAGAAAAGCAAAACAAAACAAAGTAAGTCTAATTTTAGTGGTAGGATTTTGGTTACTGGATCTGCCACTGTGCCATTACTGCATATTTCTAAATCAAACATATTTTCCAGATTTTAATTATTACATTTAATGAGATTAAAATGTACATTTTAATATAATTCAAGATGCAATGTTCTATGGACACAATTTAATATTTTTGTATAGGTAAATATTGCAGTTTATATCTATGAAAACTTTTAGGAGGATATGATATTAAGGAATCATAGATTCTATATGGAATTACGAAAATAACCTAAATCAGGCTGGAGTATGAAAACAAAATTATTAAAAACATAAAAGTGTTAAGGCACTAAAGGAGCATTAACCATATAGAACATACAATCACTGGGATTCAATAAACTCCATGTAAGTTTTCCACAAAGCCTACATGGAGTTTACATGTGTGTGCAGTGATGTGCAGTCAGCTGTGATGTAATGTGATGATAAGCCTAGGTCTTTAAAATTAAATCCAAAAGTATCAGCAAACAAAAGCAACTGGAACCATGAATGACCTGAAGAAACCTGGATGGTGAAAGTATTTTTGATATGTACTAGCAAAGTAACCTTCAGTAAACCTGAATTTGTTAAAATCGTTCATGGTTCCAGTTGCTTTTGTTTGCAAATACCTTTCAAACATAAATAACAGAGGTTTTGTGGCAGCAACAGTGTTGCTAGCCAGGAAACCGTCTAAGCAAACATGGATAGCAATCCTGTTCAAATCATAGCACTGAAGTTCAGCAGTTTTGCGTGGAATGCCACAATGATCACCAGGGCTTAACAGATAGCTCTCTATCTATTAGTGCCAGAAGTGGACATAGGCCAAAATAATCAGGGGACAATGACCCAGAAAAAGGGATATATTTGACATATTTGATCTTTAGAAATGTGCTAGAATAACCATTGGTTTATGTTAATATACATGTTCTGAAGGACTTGAAGTCTGAATGTATGTAATTATTGAGTCATGCCAGTCCTGAGATCATCCCAGTGACATGGCAGAAAACCACAAGTTTGATAAGGAACATGCCAAAGGATACAAATGCAAAAATCTGGACATTCTATGAAAATCTGGACAGTTGAGGGTTATGATTGTTAAGTATACGGGCAAAACACATAACAGGAAAGTGTATCTACAGTGCAGATTATTGTGAAATCCCATTCCTGGCATTCTGTACTGAAGTTATATAAATGATCTGTAAGGGTAAATGTACTGCCATGTAAAATAAACACTCATTGGAAGTGTATGTATTGAATAGGGACATGCAGATGAACTGCAGGAATGAACACAGAGAAAGAGGACAGGTGAAACAACCTAATGTACAGCAGATGAGGGCATGTCAATGGAACACATTTGCAGCAGCAACACCAATCACTTATCAGTCTGGTACGGTAGGGAATGCACAGTTAAAATGTACATTATGTCACAAGGTGATATAACAATGGGGAGGACATCTTTGTAAGATAAGCAGCCTTACATGAGTAATGCAGAGGACATCTATCAGGTATATTACATAGCATTGGGGTAGGTGCATATTGTGAAGCTGTCCAAACTGATTTGCGTAAATATGAGTGTAATCTTAGCAGAGGTCTCCAACAAGTGAGACACAGGTAAATGCTCATGGACAGCATTAAAGGAAGCAAGTACACTCATGGACAATATCAAGATAATAACATCAGTAATCCATATGTGACATAGTGATTAGAGATGATTCTGCACAAACACAGGTGTACAATTACTATATACACCCACACTCCATGAGGGTAATTACACACACTGTCCTGGTACTGTAACATCTGTTGGAGGTGTTAGGAGGGATGCTGCTGTACCTGTATGTCACATTATGATCAATGCAAATTAGCTGGCTGCTATGCATGGCATCTATATATAGCACAATACACACTGTCATGAACTTTATCCATT
>NC_056729.1:799323449-799505949 GCF_019279795.1 Protopterus annectens
CGGTTTTCCGTGTTTGTGCCAAGCAGCGCATCACACAACTACTGTACCCCCCCAAAAAAAAATAGAAAAAAGGGGAAGTCACTGAAATGATGAAAATCAATCTATGACAGACAGACTACAAAATGTTAGTACACATGAGATATTTCTAAAAGATCAGGATTTGAAATCTCACTCCAATGAACCTTCAATATACTGTAAGTGTGCCTTATCCCTCTTTGCCAAACAAACACCTTTGCAGTAAGGAACTGAACTCATAGGTTCATAGGTTCATAGGTTGGTACTAGGCTATCAGCCCTAGGGTCTATACAAGCCTAGCCATAACAATTCCCTGGCTATTTCTTCCCACACTATTTACTTCCCTGGACCCCTGTCTAGCAGGGCGACTGACGTGATCCCCGGGGTGAGTTTCCTTTCTCCCATCCAATCGTCAAGGTTCCTTTTGAAGAGGACCAAAGAGGCACTCTGCTTGACATGTATGGGCAATCTCTTCCAGAGTCTGGGGAGTCTCTGGGTCAGGAACCTATCCCTTCAGCGTGTTTTGTTTATTGTGATGACAAGGTTTAGATCCCTGGAGCGTGTGGCTCTGAGGGATTGGGATTTCTTTAAGTGTAGCATGTCCAACAGCTCTGGGTTTGACATGGCCTTGTATGTTAAGCAAAGATCGCCTCTGAGTAGATGATATGAGACAGAGTATAGCTGGAGTTTTTTAAGGTGGTCAGCGTAGGGCATCTGCTTTAGGCCTGTGATTCTTTTAGTGAGGTATTTCTGTGGTCTTTCCAGTTGTTGTAGATGTCTTGAGAGGTACATACCAAACAGGGCATTGTATTCTATAATGGGTCTAATGAGGGATGAGTACAGTGGGACAATGACCTCCTTTTTTCTGGATGAAAAGCCCTTAGTGATGAGGTGTGCCACATAGAAGGATTTCCTGACTGTTGTGGCGATGTGGTTATCGAAGGTGAGACCACTGTCCACCAGTGTCCCTAAGTCTCTTATCGAACTTTCGGTGTTTAGTGTACTGCCACCTATATGGTAATTCACGGATATATGTTTTTTTCCCAAAGGGGATAACTATACATTTCTTGGCATTGAGCTTGAGCCCATGGCTCTGGCACCAAGCATCTGTTTCTGTAAGGCCCTTTTGTAGAGTATCCACATCATTTGGGGATTCAATAATGGCTCCCAGCTTGCAGTCATCTGCATACTTTGTTATCCAGAGTCCCTTAGTGCTGGCCTGTACTTCAGAAAAGTAGATGCCAAACAAGAGCGGTCCCAGGACTGAACCCTGAGGTACTCCACTTGTCACTTGTCTTGAGCTGGATTTGGAGTCGGCTACATTTACAGTGTGGGTTCTATCAGTAAGCCAGTTAGCAACCCATTGGGTGACATAGGGATTAATGCCCAGCTTAGTAAGTTTATCTATGATTCCAGAGTGGGGGATGGTGTCAAAGGCCTTGGCAAGGTCTAGATAGGCTGTGTGGACCAGCTTACCCTTGTCCATGGCTCCGGAGACTGATTCGAAGAAGTCAATCAAGTTCAGGAGACAAGATCGGCCCTTCATGAACCCAAACTGGGTGGGGTCCAGTGTTTGAAGGTTGCCAATGTCTTTGTTTATAAGTTCCATGATAATACGCTCCATGGCCTTGCAGATATGGCTTGTCAGACTGATGGGATGGTAGTTTCTGGGATCCAAGGTGGATCCCCCCTTGTGGAGTGGGATAACTGTAGCTGTGCACCACTCAGTGGGCACAAAACCTGAGGTGAGGCTATGATTAAACATGACACTTAGGTGAGGTGCCAGTTCATATTGTAGTTCATGTAGTACACAGCCCGGGATGTCATCTGGTCCCATGGATGCTGTATTCTTAGCTTTGGAGAGAGCATTTTTTACCTGTGTGGCCGTTATTACCAGAATTTGGCAATCTTCCAGTATTGACATGGGCCATTTAGGGGGTGAGAGGGGGGTGAATCGATCTGCCAGGATATTGGCAATATTCTTGGGATCAGTATATTTAATGCCATTTTGTGTTAGCTCAGGGCAGATCTGAGCATTGCCATTTAGATTCTTGACATTCTGCATACAACCAACTGCAACATCATCTACAGTAATATGAAACCATACTATTAGCACATTCATTATATTTGGATGTAGTGCACTAAGTGATCACACAACCACTTATGAGTATTGGTTGCAAATATGCAGTTCTGGATTACTTCTCTGGGATTTTTCCTCATTCTTCTTTTATCTAACCAGTTATTGGAGAATTCTAGTCTGTAAGCCATTCTATATCATTGTCTTTAAAATGGGTGAGGATATTAAATGGCAATAATATAATATGCAGTTGCCAACAAATGAGGGGAGGTTGGATGTTGATGAACTGAACTTGTGAATTGTGTACTGCTTACTTACATTTCCAACCTTGACACAATTACATTTAATACTTTGTAAGTCTAAACTGACACACCATCTGGATGTAGGGCAGTCTGCATTGCTGTTGTGTTTTCCTTCTCCCAAATAGTAATCATTCTCAGTTGCAATCCATAAAAAACAAACACAGAGGGAATGTCTGCACTATGTTTACATTTGCTACACAGAGTCACTGTTTGGGATTCAGAAGCTCTAATGAGTTCACACCTCATTTGCATATTCACTGTGCTGATAGCCCTGAAACTACATAATAAAAAGGCAACTGTGTCGCTAGGGAAACTGAAGGTGAAAATAATTGTTTATGTGGAGAACACAGAAAAGAGGCCATTACTTTGGGATATATCTGCACATAGGATTACTGAACCTGAGAAGGTATGCTTGTAATTTGACAGCTATATACTGCATAGACTAAAATATAATTAAGAAAAATCTTTTTAATAGTTATCTATATCTATATCTATCAGTCTATCTATCTATATACACATACATACAAATATATATATATATATATATATATATATATATATATATATATATATATATATATCTGTATTAGAACAACGAAAAGACCAAATGTTGAATGGCTTAAATCCTAAAAATGCCGTTCATCAAAATGCTTTTGTGGGGGGCTGTGTCTCCCCCCTACTAATTATGCAAGCTCCAAGATCGCACTACAGTGAGGAAAGAGCAAATTTTCTGATCTTCACTGTACCACTATCTCACAAAAAACAACTCGGTGAATGTCATTTTCGAGTTTTAAGCCATTTGACATTTGTTTTTTTTGGTGTTCTAATATAGACCCTATATATATATATATATATATATATATATATATATATATATATATTGATTAGCAAAAGCTTTTACACTTTTAATTAGTTAGAAGCGTGCTGATGGCATGGGCATTCTTGTAATGGCATTTCACAGGTGTACATGATTGCCAATATCTTAACATTTAATGTTCTGTGTTAAAACTGTAGATGTGTTTCAGGGGCAGTTCATTTGATAGCACTTTTAGAATTTCAAAGATGGGTTGTTAGCAAAATATGTCATTTGCCTGTTCTTTGGGGGTGGGAGAGCTGCATTTCTGCTATGGCACAAATAAGGACATTTATCTGTTGTTGATCTCCTTTTTGCATCCAGCTGTTCATATTTCAAATCTCTTGACTGTTTTATGTTTCTCCAGTGTGCAATACTGATATTATACCTTTTCTGTTTTATCTCAGAACAGTTATTTTGTAGTTATGTGATACTTGCGTGTATTATCCTTCTGTTGTCTTTTAGGACACCTAGGACTATGGCACCCAGGCATCTCAATCCCTGAAAACCACCCTTCGCTGTCCCTGAGAATCATTCATTGTTGAAGCTTTTAGACAACATGGTGCCTTCCTGCTTTAGAGGGGATGTGGAGATATATCAGGCAGAATTCAAGTTTGGTAGCAGATAGTTGCAGAAGTTAATGCAATGAGCAGTCAGAGCAGGGCATATGACCAGGAGTGCCATAGGGCCACTGACATCTCATCTGCACAGAAGAGAGCAACTGCAGTGACCCATGATCAGATAACTACTGGGGGGGGCTGCTATAAAGCCACCACTGCCAGGGATCTGAAGAAAATGCAGAATTGCATGTCCTTGACATCTGTTCTACTATTTCAGGCACAAAAGAACGTCCCTGGATGAGCTTACAGGTAGGCTTTTTGATCTCAGTTTTTAAATACTGTTGAATAGTAAAACGATTTAAATAAATTAATTCACAAGAAATGTTTTGGGGGGGGGTGAAGATTGCTACATTTAACAACACATTCTGAGTGATTATATGTGGGCTTAGGTTAGACTTGTCATCCAAGTTCTTGTTGAAAGTATAGTTAATGGACATATTTTCTCGGAGGATCATTGGGCTTGCTGTGGCTGTTCAGGCCTTCAGGTAATTGCACTTGCCCGATTTTTGTCTTCCAGGTATTTTGTTTTCATTGGATATGGTCTGTGGTGTTGGAGGGGACCACGCTGGCCTTTGTAAATGCTGGTGTTGGAGAGGGAGATGGTGGCGATGTAGATAGACTGTATTGCTGGAAATCAAGGTTGTTGAAGCTTTGTGACTTCTGTGCTTTCCATGCCTTTGATTGTAACTGTTGTCACTGATGTGTATGTGTTTTTGTTTCTGTGATACTGTGTTTTTCTGCTTATGTACATGAGCTGGAGGAATGCAATTTCATTCAGCTGTGCATTGTGTATGGTCTTAATGACAATAATGTTACTTTTGAGTTTGACTTTTTTGACTTTAACTATAAAAGGAAAAAGTGGTACCTCCTGTGTTACTGTTAATTGTGATGATGCTGTCCTTCTCTTATGCTTAACTTCTTCCAGGACCATCCGGCATACAGAGCATACAATTATCTATACATGGTAAGCCAGGCATTTTTATGTCAATACCGATGAACAATTCAAAGAAATATTTTAGTGTATGATGTTGATATCAGGATGATGTGGGACTTATACCACCTGATGTCAATGTATCATTAGCCTCTGATGATGATGGTGGTCAAACAGTGGCAAACAGAGGACAGCTGAGGAGTGCAGAGGTTGACTCTTACACTGACATACAGCCATCCTCTGAAATTTCATCAGACACAGCAAGTAGGCTTACAACTACCCATTCTAGTGAGCCCTCAGCTATTAGACAGCGGGAGGCAGAGACAGTCCATCAGGGAAGTGTAGTTACTGCAGCTTCAGTGCCCATTGACTCTGGCCATAGCCAAAGTGTGGGCTAGGTACCACACAGGAGGGCTATTAGGGGTGTCCAGAGGAGGTCTCCTGTCCATCCTCCACCTAATCCAGGTGTTTCATCCCGTGCAACTCAACATATGTTTACGGCCATCATGGAGGCACAGACACATTCCCATAGGTGAGATGTATGTGTTGCCGAGTCAATGGATCGGATGAATGACACATTTGAACAAGCGGTGTCTGTGATCAAACATCTGCTGGGAGAGGGACATCATCCTTGTGGGCTTATGTCAGCTACATCATCTGCTGTTAACCGATGTGGCCATGCCCAATCACGCTCACATAGTGTCAGTACCTTCACTGCTCCATCAGTGGTTGAGCTATCCACATCCAGATATGGTAGTCCGTGGTGTTGTGAACCTAGTTGTACTCATGAGGGGAGCTCATCTAGCAAACATCAGTCATGTTTAGTTATCAGCAGTGCATCTGATCATAGGTGTGGAGATGCCATTCGAAATCCTGGCAGAGCCAGTTCTCGTGGTCAGGGATGACAATGATGTACTGCCACTTCCACCATGCATGTCTCACACCTTTCCAACATCCCAAGATGTAGAGCTAGCACAGAGCTTGGCTGTGGCCATGCAGACTCACATCAATTTCACCTGGAGGATACAGATACACACACAGCAGTTACATGGTTCAGCCATGGAGCTTAAAACTCATTTTGTCTAACAAGTAATTTGTTCTTTATCTGAATGTCTGCCTGATTCTCTTTCTTATTCAGACTCACCGACCTTTTGTGTCAGCCTAGGCTTCCTGCCCACAACACCCTGTGCAACGGATATCCCTGTTTTGTATCTTTTTGATTCAAGGATTCATAAGCTTTGTGTCTGTTGCTCAGGGTGCATAGCTGACTTAGTGCTTAGTATAGCTGTATTTGTGATGTTGAATTGGTAATTGTACCTTTGACTTATATTGGTCTTAGAAAGTTAGACAGTTGATAACATCAAAATGTTTCCATCATTATTGTTAATTACCTTGTGAGGGGTGTGAACTCTGAAACTGAAATGTGTATCATTACTTTCTAACTTCTGTCTTTAATGATTTTCCAGTACAAATGTATGGTGCTAAACTGAGGGCATGCAGTGACCACCACTACTTTTGAGAAGTATGATTGTGTGACTCTTTGATACTTGAGGCCTACTATATGGACACATATATAAGTCAAATAAATAATTTGTATACAAATCTTCCACCTTTTATTTGCTTATTCTACCAAGTAACTACATGCAAGGATATGCCAGTCATTCATATTATTAGGCAATACATTCCAGGTTCAACACTTACCTTGTAAATCCAGCAGTTTCAACAGTTTTAATTTTGGGATGACTCTGTCTAATGCAAGCAGTACACAGCCAATTCATAAAGGGGGTGGGGGGTAAAGGTTGTGACAGCTGTCTGCCATCAGTGTTACTTTATGTATGTGCATAGGAGAAAGGTTTTAGACCCTTAGTTGGTGAGTGAGTGTGCTATGCATTGTCTCTTAGCCAATACAAGGGCATATTAAGCACCCCTACATCTTCCTACACCCACAGCAGCTGCTGCTCCCACCTTTGACTCCTCACCTGCATGTGGCTGTGGTGACCTTGGCATTGGTGGTGGGGTGTGTGCTCCTTCTCCTTGTTGATCCTGCTGAATCTGTTTTCTCAGGATGATGTTGTTTAGCACGGTACATACTGTGAATATTTCTGTACACTTCTGTTGATTGTACTGCAGGACTCTCCCAAATGTATCTAGCCACCGGAACCATGACTTCAGCACCCCAAACACATGGTCTATGATATTTCTGGTTTGAGCGGATGTCTCATTATGACATTCTTCAGCAGGTATGTGTGCATTTCTGATGGGTGTCATCAGCCTCTGTTCCAGTGCATAACCTGCATCCCCCAGTAAATGCCCCTGTGGGATATCCCCCCCTAATGAACATCTGATACATTTGGGAGGTTTGTTAGATATGTGAGTCATGGTAACTGCCTGGTTGCCAGCACACATGTTCAAGATGCTTCCCTTGGCATTATACATGACTTGGCAGTTAACAGAGTGGAAGCCCTTTTGATCAATGTAGAGCCTTCCCTGTTCCCCAGTGGTGCCTTAATTTCTACATGTGTGCAAGCTATGGCACCCAGTACTTCAGGGTAGTGTACTACAAAGTAGAACTCCTGCATATATTTGGCCTTATCCTCAGGAGTATGGGGAAATATGTATGGTCACTGGCATGGCAGAGCATAACATTCAAAAACTTAAAATACTTGCTGCATATAAACACAAATGCTCAGTAGAAATACTGACCTATATCATGCCACGCAGCATGATTAATTTGTATTATAGTTATGTTACAGATTTTCTGAGTCTGATATATTTTATTGGTAGATAATTATGTCCAATCAGATGATTCCTCTTTAATTCTGTAAGTTATTATACGACATACCGAGTATGCTGTGATGTTGAAGACATTTCTGTTTTGTTTTATTTTATTAATTTTTTAATGATTTTAGCCCATGGAACACAAGTTTCCCTTTTTCAGGGGTAAGCTGGGAGCATTATGTTTTTTAAGAATCTTGCTCAGAAACACCCAGTAGGAATCAAACCCTGTGCACTGATCTACAAGAAGCAGCCCATTAACTGTTTTTTAGCCTTAATTCTTTGAGGACAGTGGCAAATAACTCTCCCTGTGAAGCCAAGTGAATGCATGAATACACTACAAGCAGGCATCACAGTCCATGGCCAGCAATTTTTTTTCCTGTGCGATTTTTTTGAAATTTTATCATCAAGTCTTGTTTTTTCATACACTTTAGAAAACTTTATTTCAAGATAACTGGTATTATGGCTATATCAATGTGGATTTATCCCAGAGGTCAAATGACTTAGATTAGGCATATCTATGAGTTACAGTGGTGTGCTGGATGCTGGCTAATGTGCAACATAAGTATAATTATATGAAGTCAACATTGCAGGGGATATAGACTGCATTTAAGTTGTTTGAATCTTTACTGTAATGAATGAGTCATGAGAACAGTATTTTTTTCTGATACATCTTGCATTTTAACATGAAAAAAACTTGTTCATGCCTGAGTTGTTATGAAAAAATGGCTTACTTTGACTTGCTCCCAACTTAATGTATTCAACCATTATACAAAATTGTATACCTTGACCCACAAGACAAAGGAGGTTATAATCTGTGCACATAACCAGGAATCATATGTCAAAAAGCAGAATTAATGTATCATACCCAATTCTACCGAGTCCCTTCAAAATGTTGACTCACAGTTTGTCAGCTGTCAAAATGGTGAGATGAAACTGTTGTAATTTTACAAGCACGAACTCCTGGAACATCATAAATCCTCTCAGGGAAAGTAACCACTTGGCCACCATGAGAACTGTGCCCTTTCTCAGCTGTAGTGCGATCTCGGAGTTGGTATATTTAAGCAAAGGGTTTATGGGGGCCAAAGCCCCCCACTTTAGTGGGTGTAATTTGCTACATTTGTGATTTTATTGTTGGTAGCCAAGTGGTTATTTCTTGGAGAGGGTTTACGATGTTCCAGGAGGTTGTGCTTGTAAAATTATGGCATTTTCGTCTCTCCATTTTGACAGTCGACAATCTGTGGGAAAATGTTATGAAGTTGACCCATTCTACTACACATAGGGACTCAGCAATACTAAGCATGAGCCAGAACCTCCAGTGAAGGCAACATCATGAATCTGAAAATATGGCTACTATGTTGAACGGGAGTCATTAAATTCAAAATGTTGTCCATCTAATAAGCAGACTGTCTTGTCACTGCTTTGTTCTGTAAAAAATGTACTTTTCTTTTAGCACCTCTTGGGTGGCTAAAGTAATGGTTCCTGGTAGATTAGATGTTTACCCTACCCTCCAAAATAAATTGTACAGTCCATTACCCTGGGGCACTTGTACTTCACAAAAGTAGTATATACTGTTGAGATGTGGAACTATAGGTTTGAAAAATGTTATCACTACCTTGTTGGGAAATTTCCTTACCAATAGTGTCATTCTTCTTCAGGCTTTTAATAGACAGCCATGGTCCCCAAGGAGGACCCCCACATGCAAGCTTTCTGACAGATATGCTTATCTTTCAAGAATTTTTGGTTTGTTTTTTTTTTTGTAAGATGGTGGATGATTTCACTGAAAAACATATTTAGTATTTTACAAGCTACCAAGTATTAGTTAGTGGCTCAGTTGTTGCAAAAGAATGTCACATTTTTTTCCATCAACTGGTACATGTGACAGTTTACCACAGTAGCTGTTTGTAAGAGAGGGGGCCTGTCTCAAATGCTTTCATTATGCTACAGAACAGTGGTTGAGGAATTTGTACTGCTGCAGTCTGCAATACCCTTTGTGCCTAAAACAAATGCAGACTTTCCTTTGAATTACTGAGGTCTTCAGACATATAAAAAAGCCGAATAATTCAGTGTATATATTTTATGATTTGGTGTGCTTTTAAAAGGTCCATTCTCCCTTAATCTGTTAATCAGTCTGTGCAAAGGCATGTTGTTCCCACAGGGAAACACAAACTGGCAACCTCTCCCTATACTTGTGACGCTACATGATCTTGGGCAGGAGATGAAAAGAGTGATCTTGGCAAGCTGATTGAAAAGCTTTGGCTGTACTAGACATAGGTAGTGGCAACCTGGAAGCAGTCAAAGGTATTTTTAGCTATGTAAAAGAAGTCACCATTTCACACATTCCTTACAGCCTCCATGCCTTTGATAAAGATACGCTGTGCATTTGTGGATGTCAACAACAGTAGTGCTGGTGACAAAGTGTTCCATTGTTTTATCAGTTCAGATATATGTGGAGCATATCCTTTTTCCTCTGATGAAATTGCAAGACTTTATGATCTGGGAAATATATGCAGGGTCAAATGACAGGGATAGAAAGTGACCAGTGGTAGGTACCGATAAGTCGGGAATCACAATTGTACCATCGCCTGTATCATCTCCATTAATGTTCCATTTTCCAGCCCATAAAGCATGCAAGAAATTGAAGTGTACATTCTTATTTAAGAAGAATATATGCCTTTTCTAGGATGGTGACTTTATGCTTCTTTGATTCTTTTCACGTGATTCCTTTCATATCTGGTTTTGCTCCACCTCCAGAACAGATGTATGCCTGAACCTTCACCGCAGTCACAGATCAGCATTTAATTTTTCAAACATCACGCCATTCAACAAGCTGGTTTGCTGAGTCGTTCACATATACACACAAAACATGCACACTCAAGTGTCTCTGACTGCTAATAAGGTATTCCTCTATTCTTCTTTTGGAATTCATCAAGGAATTAATTAAAAGATTTATTGGCCATCTTTCTGCTCTTTTGTAATATAAGCTAAATAAAAAAAAACTAACCATTAAGTAGGGATGGGTTAGGAAATATTTAATGTTCAATGCTCTGGCACCCATTAACTTTGAAGAAACACTGAAATAGAACATATTAATCCTATTTCTCTTAGGTTCATAAATCTACATGTCGTCAGTCATTTCCAATACACCTTTTGCTGTCTAAGTCCATAAAATAAAGAAGATTCATTTTCTGCTTTATCCAGCAGAAATCATATGTAGATTGAACAAAGTCTCATACTATACAATCTGGCAGACATTATTAGTGATTGTTGTAATTACTGTACTGATGTTTTATTTCTTCTTGTTCCAACTCTCCGTTCCAAAATATCTGAACATATTCTGTCAGTCACTATAATGCACCCTAAGGTCAACAGGCATCCAGCTCCAAATATGAAGTGCTCTTCACCATCAAAAGGCGGAAGGACAGAAGTAACTTATCAGATGGCTCTTTCCCTAATTTTTTTTTTTTTGCACTTTATGTAAGTTGTCTGGTTAAAGAAACATGAAAATCTTAAATCCAAGCTGCAAAATGCATTGTCAGTGTTTTAAAAATGGAGATATATAATCCATGTTCTACTTATACAGCTTTATTTAATCAGCTTCTACAGGATAGACACTACTTACTTCCTTTTAGGCAGAATAATTTTATCCATTTTCTTCCAAACAGATTCACTTAAAAAAGGACAGAAATGCTATATACCCAGAGAGATAAATGAACTTAACAAGTGAGGAGTGCATAATTTAAGAAAAATAAAACTGTAAGACGGTCAGTACTTCTGAATTCTTCAGCTGAAACAATCCTATTGTAGCTTGACCTAGGAGTTTGGCATCATCATAAAACTTAGTAGTATGTTGATATGAATACAGCACTGGGGAACTATTTAAGTGATAATGAGAGAATGAAAGCATTTGTCTAATGGAAAAAAAAAAGTTTCTACAGAACCTGTTTCCCCTACTTTTTACTTCCTCTTTAGACAACTTCTGTAGGGTACTTGGAATAATATCAAAATACAGAGGCTTAACACCTAAGATCGAGGTACCATTAAACAAATCTACTATGTGTCAAAAATCTTACTGGTCCTTGTGCAACATGAAATATCCATTTATTTCCTGTGAGTCCTACGCTGCAGTTATAGTGTCCTTTTCCAGTACATACTTTACCTAACAAATGCTGTTATAACTCACAGTCACTTATAGTCTTTATATTATTAGACACATTTCCCCTTTTATCTAATACTTTGCCTGTATCACATGTATGGAGACAGATGCTGTACCATTACCAGAAATACAAATTAAAACATGTCATTTCTCAAACTGAAGAATACAAAGAGGCTTGAAGTCCTGTCACTTACATACTATTCCTTAGGCTGATTTTCTTTGTGGGCCTTCTTCTCCCAAACAGTGTTTATTTCTTTATCTACACTTCAGAATATAATTTGACAGCACTTAGAAAAGCATAGCCTGCTAGAGATGTATGGTATCTTGATCTGTACAAATGTTGTGAAGCTTTCCTGAAGTAAACTGTTCATCACAGTGGTCAACATCATTTCATGCACTGTAGTCAAAAAACTCAGATGTTCCAGTAAAAAAAAAATAAAATAAAAGTTTAGCATGCCTCCTGGACCATGTCTAATTTAATACACGTAATACAAATATTTCAAAATCCATTTTCAAATATTTGATGCTCCTTTTACTTTGAGACAATCAATTGTCAGATAGCTCCGCATTTTCCTTTTTCTGTAAGTGAAAAGGGAAGGAAAAACAAACTTTAATGTCACAAGTCTTATGAGACCTGACATTTTCTTGGCTGATGTTTGAATAAGTTTTAAGAGAGAGATGTGACTGAAATTTTGTGCCAATAAAATAAACAGAATGAGTTTAATGCCAGAATTCTAATTCTTAAAGTATATTTGATCTTCATTTATTGTATTTCCTTTGTATAACCCTGTTTGTGAAGGTAATAAACTCCATTGTAATCTTCTAGCTAATTTTCCTGGTTGAGGTTATTTTACCTTATTATCTGAAATGCCAATATCAGATTGACAATAGGTACGTCTAAAGTGCTTTTATTCTAAAATTTCAAATATCATATACGGAAAAAAACATTAGAAATTACACTATATTCATAACTGCAAAACTGTAGTACCTGTGCCTATAACATTTTATAAGTTGTCCTCTGCAGAATTCTACATTTATGCATTTAAATGAGCACTTTTGAAGTTCAACTTTTGCAAGGTATTTAGTGATATAACACATCACTGACCCTCCTTGCCAAGCAGACATTAGAGGCATGGAGACAAACTATGCACAGTTCATAGTTAGTATGTGGAACCTTAATGTTTTTGTTTTCAGGTGTGGTCTATTCATGATTTCTAGTTACTTTACTAAAACATGAACATTGTTAGCTTGAGTGTAAAGACAGCTGGGGTGCTGCGTTGGCAGTCATCATAGAGCTGTAGTTAAATGTAGGATTATATCATTACTACATAGTATGTTAATTGCAGATTAATGAAGGCAGCAATGGTCTCAGAATTATGTAACTATTTGTAAGCAACACAGCTACTTCTGCAGTTAAATAAAGCAAGCATGTAGTATAGTAGTTCTAGAAATCTTCATAAAACAAAAGGTATTTGTCATAGTACTATACAAATGGCATACTTTTCCAATAAATGTGATAACTGAGGCTGCTTTCTACCAAATTTCACTCCCTGTTGGATAGGTGCATTGAGGCATCCATGCAAATCTGGTTTAAGCATCATGGCAAGTTTGGAAGTAATCCTATATGGTGGAACAGTCACATTAACAAACTCTATAATAAAAATAAAAATATCCTGGTCATTAGTAAAAAATAATCACTTCATCACTGCAGAAATTATTTAAAACTGATTAGTAACTCTGTCATACTTATCATTAGGAAATTTCAAGCAAACTATGAACTTATTAAGCTTAGAAGTAACCTGTAATTCAGTACTGAACCTTTCTGTAATGGTACATTCTTTTCTGACCCCAAGGACATTGTTAATATTCCTGTGGACAAATTATCTTCTGACTTCATTCAACCTACCCTCCCTCACATCCCCAGTGTTTAGATCAATTTGGTTCATGTCCTTTCAGCATTTTCCTAAACTAAAAATGTCACTTCTACTTGTCCTTACATTATCTCCAGATGTCTGTGAAAAAGTATAATGTCCCACCTACTAAAACCAAGCTATCTGATCTTCAGCTGGAGTTGTTCAACTGGTTATGTCCCTTGGGTATGGACAATGGTTTAAGGTATTCTCTTTCTCATCATCCTAAGAATTACAGGCCTATTAGTTTCACTGGTATTATTTGCAAGGCTATGGAATGCATTACACTTGAACTAATAAACAATGATATAGGTAATCTAATATTGCCATGATGTACAACAGCTTAGCTTTTAAAAAGGCATATAATCCTTGCTCAACCTAGTTGAGTTCTTTGAACAGCTTATTGAGGCTATGGATAAGGGGTAAATAGTCTACACTGCTTATCTTGACCTTCACAAGTCATTTGGTACTGTCCTTCATGCTGTTCAGGCTGTTTGAAAGAACCTATATGATAAAGATCACGGGAGTTTGCTCTAGAGAGGAGAAATATCACTAGTGTTATTCCTCAGGGCACTAGCCTCATTCCCCACCTCTTTCATAATTATTTCTGTGAAGTAAAAGCTGATATCAATGGACCTTAGCTAACCAAGTTTGCTGATGACTGCAAATAGATGCGGTAATCAAATCACAGTCTGAGACTCGAATTCTACAGAAGCATTTGAACCAAAAAATCTTTCATGTATTAACTGTAGGTTTTCCTCAACACCAATAAATGCAGCCTAGTTTCCTCTGGTAAATATAGCATTATTATAGCTTATTATATAGATAACATTCCTCTTACATTTGACATGGTTATCAGGAACTTGGATATGTATGCTGATGACGCACTCTCATTTGACCACCACATCTTTGTGGTCATTAGGAAATCCTTTTATCTAGCACAACCTATCCCTTGTGCTACATCTTCAAGGCCCAAAGTACATTTTCAAATGCAATACAGCTAGTGGTATGTATCTTGCTAAGCATCTAAACCAGCTTCTGAGACCTCTACTTTTCATCACCAAAAATAGCTCAGGTCTCTGTACTATTCACTGTTCTGACAGAGAGAAAAAATGTGTCTCTCTAATCACTGTCATACAGACTCCTGAGGGTTGATATCTGCTTAGTGTTATTTGCTTTCAATGGCCCATCACTCTTTGATCTCCTTCACCTAAATATAACCAGCAGTAAAACAAACTTCCACTCTAGAGATCTAAACATGCTCTACCACATCAACAGCACCAGGTGGCATGGCATATAGCAAACCCAGTGCATGTAACCATTTCTGTAATGGTCTGTCTGTCAAACAGAGTTCTTCCCTAGGAAGGCTAGATGAGTGATTGCAAATTTTCTCTAAGGTTATATGGAGAAAGTTCACTTACTAAGTGGAATCATTAATGTGCCTCAAGAACTGGGTGATGCTCCTGATCTTCTTGATGGTCTGCTTTGCTTAAAAGCTCAGTAAGAACCTATGAAACTATTAACTTATAGATATCAATAGAAAGTGATCTGAGAAGCTTTATCCATCCATTCATCCACTATCCTTTTTCCCATTTTTAAAACATGAGGTCAGGGTGTCATTGCAACAGTGACAATCATCTGGAGCCAAGATTTGCACCACTGGGTGGTTAGTCATGCTGTGGTAATCTGAGAAGCTTTATGTACTTTTGAAAATATGTAAAATGATTATCAACCTTGTTTTTTAAGATGCAGTTTTGCTATAACATGCACATTTCTCAGCTATAAAGATCTCCGTGAGTGTGATTGATGGAAGACATATTCTATGATCTCACTAATCTCACTTCAGTATCCTTAGAGACAAAATGCTTAGGCTAAAGTTCAAATGTCACATAGTTTATTATTACAATGCAATCATAATATGAATACAAGCAGATCTTTAATGAATAATAAAAAAAAATTGAGTAAGCACTGTGTAAAAACAACATTTTTATTAGTGCATAATATATTTTACCCCATTTCCTTTCTGACATCATGAGACAAGAAATAAGATATGGCTTTATATCCATCTAGTAATACATTATTGGTCATGTAAGTAGACTAATATCTTTAGATTTAAGAACTAGCAAAGGTTTTCATAGATCTTGAATCATATAAAAACAGAAAATATACAGAGTGTGATCAATAATCTCATTGTGTACCACTCAGTGTTGATGACCTGTACTGTGTAGTATGCAGTGAGTAGTGGAGTGTGGATGCAACCTTCTGCATTAAGCCCTTGCTTTTAATGGAGTAGTCTAGGAAGGCCACAGTGCATTACAATGGAGCAGGTCTGCTGTGCTCTTTCACCCTGCTCAAATAGCTTTTAGTGGATGTGTAGTGCTGTGCAATGTGGTTATACAAGTGGGTGTATATGTGGGCATCTGAGCATGTGTGTGTGTGTGTGTGTGTGTGTGTGTGTGTGTGTAGTCTCTCATATAACCATAGTCAATCCTCAAATAAATGAGGTTTGGGAGCAAACCAATTTATACACGGACATCTTCTGGTGTGGGTCAGGTAGGAATAGTAATGGGAGGTAAGATAGTAGTGGAAGAAAGTTACTTAATGTGGTGGGGATGGAAGGGTTAAATTGGGAAAGTAAGAGGGTTGGGAGGAAATGTGGTAAGTGTAAGGAGGGTCTGTGTGAATGTAACTGGGTAAGGGGTTAGATTTTTGTGTGGACATGCTACCCACCCTTCTTCCCTCTTTTCGGGAGCATTGAGGATTGTTTGGTTATTTTATTTTATTTTAGCTTACCACCGTACCTTTGTATGCCTGCTGTACATGGTTACAAAGGTAGACAGTCTTCCAATACAAGCAATTGTTTAAACAGCTCTGATGAGAGATTCACGAACATGTAAATCAATTCCTAATGTAATTCAGCATCTGTAGAGCATGCCTGAAGCTGAACTGAATTACTCCTGTGAAGCACTAATTGTACTGTTGCACAGCTTTGTTTGAACACTCTTTTTACATCAAGAAGAATAATAAGTATACAATAAAATACCTTGAGCTACAACAAGATGGATGCTGTTTTTGTTGTCTGTGTATAGGAATGGAAATACTTTCCTTTCAGCATATTCTGTTTGTTTTTAATTCTAAAATATTTCGTAGTACTCGAGAGTTGTATTTGATATCCAGCTCAGTTTTGTTTATGGGAGCATTTCTCAGACAATCATGCCTGTCTTAAAAACACAATTTTCTTATTGATTTTCATGAATTAGTCTGTATTTAAGTAACTTAAAAAAAAAAAAAGAAATGGAACAATATCTTATGAACTTATAGGCCAAATATTTGAATTCAAAACCTATATCAAGTTTCCTATAAAAAAAATATTTGATTACAATGAGCAGTTAATTCTTAGATGTTAGGCATGCTATATGAACTTAACCATAATAATCTGAGCGTCACAAAAGATTATAGAGCAGTCAGATGCTGCACATTTGAAATATTCAATTGCACTTTAAGAAACAGTGGTAGGCCTCATGCCAAGGTGTTTTCTCATCAATAAAAAGGCCTGTGTGAAAATATTTATTTATTTATTTTTGTTTTACATTTTTTACCAGGATAGTCCAACTAGACACATGTCCATTTTCAGTGGTGGCCCGGGGAGAAAAGCTCCACATAGACAAACTTACATAGATTACACAGAAGATAGCAAATGATTATAAAAACAAAGTGATTTTATGCAATGGCTTAGTAATGTTCCCTAGTAGGGACTCGCAATTCTCATGAACAGAGAAAATTAAAAGTAAGAGACATCAGATTGGAAGCAGAGCTTGGTGACGTAGTTACAAGTTATGATAATTACAGAATATGCTTTCAGTTTATAACTTAATCTGGGTTGGTACATGGGCATAGCCTATTCACTTTGAGATACTGTTTGAGTTTTTTTTTTTTTTTTTTTTTTTAAGAGACTTTTGGAGGATTGTATTTTTATATAGTTTGGCAACAAATTCCAGGTTTTGCCAATGAAGTAGGCAAACAGGGATTCACCAGCAGAGTTATTAGCTTTGTGGGTTTGAAACAGTAGTTTATAGGCTGACCGTAGGGATCTCAGGTTGCTATATGGCGTAATAATATTTTTTAAGTCAGGGGTATGCTCAGGGTGGTACACAATTTTGTGCGCTATTAAGAGTTGATTGAATTGAATTAAGCTGGGCAGTTCTAGCCACTCTAGTTGTTTAAGGTTCTGGCAGTGGTGGGTTCTATAAGTGTAGCCAGTGGCAAATCTGGCAATATGATTGTAGCTATGGGACAGCTTACCTAGTTCAGATTTGTTGAGGTTTGAGAGTACAGGAGAGGCATATAAAAGAGTAAACAGTAGGTGTGATTGGGCAATTGCAGTCCTAGCCAGTGGGGTTAAAAATGTCTTGTTTCTATACAGTGATTCAAACTTCTTATTGATGGTCTGTATGGTTTTGTTGACCTGTAGGTCGAATTTGAGATTATTGTCTATGATAACCCCTAGCAGCTTGGTGTGATGATCTGGGGAAACAGTGGTACCATTGTTTGATGTGACAGAGAATGAAAGTGTGGTAGATCTACTAGTGGGGGAGAAGAGTAGAAGTTTAGTTTTATTGGGGTTTAGAAGTAGGCGTTGGTTGGTGAGCCAGTTCTTGATAGTGTTAAATATATTTTGGGTTAAGGTTTGCAGTTCGGATGGGGAGGTGTCTGAGCAGATCAGAGTGGAATCATCTCCATATTGAATGCAGGTAGCTCTAGGGATAGCAGTGTGAAGGTTGTTGATAAAAAATAGAGAAGAGTAATGGACCTAGTATGGACCCTTGAGGGACACCAAGTGTGAGAGGTAGCTGGCTGGAGAGTTTGCCCTGTGATAGTATCCCCTGTTGTCTACCAGTTAGGTAGGACTGGAACCACTGGATAGCAGGCTTGTTGAGGGAAATAGATTTTAGTGAAAGAATGAGAAGTTCATGGTTGACCATGTCAAAGGCTCTTGATAGGTCAAGAAAGAGGGTGGAGGTTAGCCTATTGTCATTCCTGTTTTGGTTTATGGCAGTAGTAAAGGAAAGGAGGGCAGAGGTGGGGCTGCGGTATGGCCTGGAACCATGCTGGGAGTTGGATAGTAAGTTATTCTGTGAAAGGTATTGCATTAATTGCTTGTGTACACATTTCTCCATTATTTTGGCTAGTGGGGAAAGAATGGCAATGGATCTGTAGTTGGATATGTCTGAGGAGCTACCACCTTTATGGAGTGGGATGACGTGAGATATTTTCCAGAGGGAGGGGACAGCATTTTCAGGTAAGGTTCTGTTGATGAGGATAGATATGAGATGTGCAATGGCATCTGAAGCTATTTGTAGGTACTCTGCAGGGAGGAAGTCAGCAGTGAGGGTGGTAGGTTTTAGTTTTTTTAGAAGTGTTTTGATAAAACTAGTGGATATTGGTTGGAAGCTAAATTCAGGGTGATTATTGGCTAGATTAGGTATGTGGTTTAAGTTAAAGGGGGTTAGTTGATTTACTAGGGATTGAATTGTTTAAGTGAAAAAGTTATTAAAAGCGCTATCTGTGGTCTCTGGGGAACTATGGGTGTAGTTAGCCGGGGTTGGGGTGGTGGAATGACCTGGATAAAGTAGTTGATTTAAGCCTGCCCAGAACTTTTGAAGGTTGTTATGGTGTTTTTGTAGGAGATTTTGATAGAAGCTTTTTTTATCCAGTAAATAAGATTTTTTTTGTATCATTCCTGAGTTGATGATATTTTAGATGGTCAAGTGGGGCTTTAGTTGTTCTCCAGCTGCGAGAGTTACCTTGAGCTTTTGGTTTGTATGACTGTATGAAAGCAATGATTTTGGCTGTACTTCAATTTGTTTTATTTTTATTTTATTCTTACACGAATTTTCAGGCTAATTTTAATAGGATCCTAGGGGTAAACTAGCAAATTTAGTCAATATGGTGGGAGCTGAAGAGCTTGCAAAATGCTTAAAATCTCATGATGCATTAAATCACAATTGACTTGAACTCCAAAAGTATTAATGCTCCTAATAACAATTGTACTAAAGTTTTCTCAATTTCAAAACCTGCAGCTAAGATTTAAATCATAACTTGAATAAACTGTAGGGTCAATGAAACTGAATCAAAAAGAGTGTGTCATGAAAATTACTGTGAAGGGTATTCCGGAATACAGGACATTTGAAATGTAGAAAAATTACAGTTGTGCAAGTAAGGTTGCATTACAGTTGCAAGATGTATAGGTGAAGTTAGAAGAATATTTAAGAAAAACAAAATATATATATATATATATATATATATATATATATATATATATATATATATATATATATATGAATTGATTCACAGTCCTGAACCACTGACTCTTCTTCCCATTTCTCAGTAGCAGCAACAAGGGCCTAGGACTTGGGACTGGATAAATCAGGGCTGAGGGTTATAATGTGTTTAATGGCAGTTTCACAGAAACAATACACAACCAGCTAAATAAATATACCAAAATACGAAAATAAATAAATAAATAAACAAATAAACACATAAATAGCCTGTGGGAACATTCCATCAAATAAATAAATAAATAATAACAAAATAGCATTATTAAAAATTTGTCTTAATAGCTATTCAAAGACTGCATTCAAGTCAAAGAGGTTCAGAATGAATTCAGGGAGATTATTAAAGAAAAAAGACGCTAAGCAATATTATATTCAGATCCAAAAAAACATGCAAATTGCATTTCATATGCTAAAATATACTGACGGTACAGTTCTTTTTTCTAGACTTCCATCTCTCTTGAGGATAGAAATGGATAGGACTGGATAATTCAGTAAGCAGTCAATTCCTTTATGTGGGCCCCCTTTTTCTGGAAGGTAAGACTATGCAATTCAATTTTTGACTTTAAGCTACTCATTTAATTAAGGCCCTAGAGCTCATGAACATCTAAAAATAAACACATTCACCTGTTTTTAAATTACAGTGCATAATGAATAATAGTAAAAAGATCTCCAAAGCCCTCTCAATACTGAAATCAACTGATGGGTGTAGGTCTAGATAGGATAAGGTAAACTGCAGTTATCTTGTAACCTCAGAGTCACTAGATATTAACCAGTATATCACTGGTGCATCAATAGCCACAGAAGTGAAATTGTATTTGACCATACTCAGCACATGATGTCTGGGCTTTGGTTTAACCCTGGTCTGTAACCTAATTATCCAAAGAATTGCTGTGATATACAATTCCTCTGAAAGTTTGTCAGATCTGGTAATTTTGTTGTCTCTTACATTCTGATGTACATGTCATCTGCCAAGGGAAGAGTTAAGCCAAATGGCTGATTTGGTGATGGTAGTGGCCATGTATGTCTGCCACTTAAGTGATGAGAAAATGGACATGGCTATGGTGGAAAGGGCTTGATGACCAATGGGCATGGAGTAGGAAAAATTGTAACATTAGTCAAAAAGTTTGTAATACCAGCATGTTTTGGCCATTGTTTAAGCACACAGATGAAGTATCTTAATTTAAGAAAGCCATCCAATACAGCATTTTGAATTAGTACTTAAAACCAGGTTGCTTGCTTCAGGTTATAAGCTGCATATATCTTGAAGTACAATTCAAAAGCAGCACTGTAAAATTTTTATTTCTTGTTTGCCTCTGCATTGGCTTAATTGTCTGCATACATGCATTAACAGCACTTCTGTGTTGCATAAAACATTGTCATAGGTGTGCTGTCATGTCTGAGTGTTTATGTATGCTTACCAGAGAAAATCCTCTGTTCTTTTTAATCATAAAATATACTGCAGTTGCAGGACTCCTTTTATTTTATTGAATTGATGTGCTGCATTCTGTTATTGTGTACGAACATTTGTCAGTAAAAGAGGTAATTACAAATCCTCTTGTATTCTGTTTTTTACTACATGCAGAATATTTTTCAAAGTCATTTAAAAATTATTTTATTTTACACTACTTTGGTATTTTACAATACCATGGTATAACATTAGAAAACAGATACACCTGTTCTCATTTCTAGGTTCAAATGTGCAAGAGCATCTTATTAAAATAGACTCCCTCTTGAATAAAGGGTGGTGTGTAATAACTTTTATGAATGACTTTATGTTGTTAGATCAACATCGAAGAGGATGGATAACTGGTATCCCCTATCCTCATAAGTAAAGTGGAGTGCTAACAGGTCATGTATAATCATGTAAATCAAAATACAAACATTCTGTACGTTGTCCATGACCTTAAATAAACTCATAAAAATGCAACATTAGATGTTCTTCATGTTTCACTGTTGCATTCATTACATTTGGGTTATCTGCCTGCAGGTAGCCCTCAGCTGGCCTGAATATCAAAGTCTTGGATCCCTGCGTCAGATGATGTCTCTTCTTCCATGACATCAGGTTGTCAGGGTTATAAAGCATGCAGCCGATGCCATTACATCAGTTTTTCTTGCCGCGCGGTGCCCGAAGCAGAAGCAGTTTGCAAGTGCCGGTCGACCGACTCCTGAAATTTTCGTTTTCGCATTTCAGAACCAAACTCTTCAAAACAGCTAAGTACCCTGTTGGGGATCCTTTTTCTTGCTCTAAACTGATGTCAGTAACCATTGGGGATCCTTTTTCTTGCTCTAAACCGATGTCAGTAAAAGTTAACAATTGTATTACCTGTGGAAAGCAAATATTTCATAAAGATTTTCATTCGTACTGCATTACTTGCTTAGGCCCAGACCACGATGTCCCTCGCTGTCGGTTTTGTGCCTTATTCAATCCTCGAACTATTCGTCGTTGGTTCATTTTTGCATCAGACTATTGCGGTATTATCCAGAAATGGCTTTGGTAAGCCATCTGACTACCGACATTCCAAAAAAGCGTAAAGATAAAGACAGAGACAGACCGCATTGGTCCAAAGCTGCTGACGATGCTTCCTTTAAGCTAGTCGCCAGTTCACTGGTACTCAGTGAGGCGCTTTTGCAGCCCCTGATACACGCTACTTCAGATTCGCAGGCCTCTACTGAGACACATTCGGAGTCTGGTATGCCATGAGATGCTTCTTTGACCATGGAACCTGCGGATGTCTCTACCTTGTATGGGTCTAGATCCGCTGTGCAGGCACCGGCTTCTGAGGGTGTATTCAGGCCTACTGACTTGCATTTCAAACCGACTCCATCTTCTTCTTCAAGGCCTAAAACTCAACCCACACCTAAAAACTCACATCAAAACCGCATGGTCAGGCCCATATGCCTAAAAAACAAATGATAAGAATGGCTGAAGATCTTATTACTTTAATTAGGGGAAGTCAGACTTCACCCTCTTAGAGACCTCAAATTGATTTTCCTTCTGATTCTTCTGATCAGGATTCTGAAATTTCTGTTTCTTCTGATTACCAGGATTTGCCCTTATCTACCTATGAGGATTCTGATGCAGAGGACTCCATTCCCTCTGCTTCCCCTCCAGAAGATTTTTCTTTTGGTGAATCCTTGCACACTCTTAGGGAGCATTTCTGCTGGGAAAGCAAGGATTACTCTGACTCCAAAAAGAGGCTTAGGGAATTCTTACTCCTACCTCAGCACAGGCCTTTAGCTATCCCTCCTGTCCTGGACATTGTAGATGATGCCTTCTTGGAATGTAGCCCTTCCCCAAACACTTTACCTCTGGCAACCAGGAAATCTGACAGGTATTACAGAGTACCTGACTCTCACAAGTTCCTCTTCAAGAATCCTATTGCGGACCCAGAGACCATTTCCCAGGGACCTAAAGGCATTAAGGCTACTACTGCCAAAAAAACCTACCCCCTCTGATAGAGATTCCAGGGTCTTGGGCAGATGGGGTAAGAAGGTATACACTTCTGCTACTTTGACCATTAGGGCCTTAAACTACCAGTTTCATATGTTAAAGTACCAGCAGCATATTAAGGGACTACTTAAACAGAAAATTATGTTGATTCCCGACTGTGCTGAAAATAAAGAATTACAGGATTTAATGCATTCTGCTGAACAAGTTGGTAAACATACTTTGCAATGTGGTTTTGACTCTTTAGAAGTATCTTGCAGGGCTGCTATCACTGGGTCTGTTCTTAGAAGGCATGCTTGGCTTAACGAGCAAAATTTGCCAGATCATGTTAAAGCTAAATTACTGGATGCTCCCTTAAACCAAGACCGAATGTTTGGCAACAAAGCAGAAGAAGTCCTTAAAAAGATGGAGGAAAAAGCTAAATCTATGCAAACTGTTAAAGATTTCCTGCAAGTACAGCCTCCCATATTTAGTAGGCATTGGCCTTCTAAGAATTGGTTCTTTCCTGTCTCTTCTAGGCCTTCTCAGTCCAAACCCAGGAAAAGCAGACCACCTAGGCTACAGTCTCAAGGTACTTACAGGCCTAAGCAGTGGGGGGGGGGGGGGTCCCACTTCCAAAGTTGAAAGCAGTAAGACACCCCCCTATGGAAAACTGTCACAATGACTTAACCTTAAACCTTCCAAGCCCTGCTCAACACCCTGCTCCTTTAGGGGGAAAGATCGCCCTGCATGCAAAAAACTGGGAACTCATTACCCAGGACAAATGGGTTTTAAATATAGTTTCCCAAGCATACAGATTCCACTTCCACACATTACCAACCGTAAACGGTTGGCCAGACCTACCCCCATATCAGTGGGCAGAGGCTCAGCAGCAGGTTCTCTCTCTTCTAAGTATCAGGGCTATTCAACCTGTCCCAGCAGAAGAAAGGGGACAAGGTTTTTTATTCAAGACTTTTCCTGGTACCCAGAAAAGACAGCTTCTGGTGTCCTATCCTGGACCTCTCTATTCTAAACACCTTTTTGGTAATCCCAAAATTCAAACTGCTAACACTTCATCAGCTGCTTCCTATGCTAGGCAAAGATGCCTGGTTGGCAACCTTAGACTTAAAGGAAGCTTACCTGCACATTCCAATAAGAGAATCTTGCAGGAAATACCTATGCTTCAGTTCTCTGCACTTCCCTTTGGCTTATCTACTGCGCCCAGGGTATTCACAAAGTGCCTAGCTCCACTCATTGCATTTTGCAGGCAAAAAAATATTCAAATATACCCATACCTGGACGATTGCTTAATTCAGGCAGAAAGCTAGGACATGCTGCTAAATAATCTGGCATTTGTAAAGAAACTTCTAACCTCACTGGGGTACACCATAAACGAAAAGAAATCTCATCTAGTACCCTGCTAACAAATTGCATTCCTGGGAGCAAGCTTGAACACAACTTTCCAGATGGCTTACCTCACGCCAGAGAAACAATTTTATTTGACAGCCTAGTTCAAACTACTGGCCACAAAGACCCAGTTATCTGCAAGGAAAATCCTGCAAGCCCTGGGGTTCATGGCCTCTTGCATTCTACTAATTCCATATGCAAGACTGCATATGAGGAAACTACAATGGTATCTAAAAAGCCTATGGTGTCAACATTCTCAGGACCTGGAATCAATGATTCCTATCATTCCTTGTATAAAGACAGAGTTTCTTCGGTGGGCAGAAGCCTGCTACCACAACAAGGGAATGCCATTCACTCTACCCCCCTGTCGCCCAAACCCTAACAACAGACGCATCAGACTATGCATGGGGGGGCTCATTTGGCAGGGCAGTGCATTCAGGGCAAATGGAACCCGAGTCAAATGCACCTGCATATCAATCAAAAAGAAATGTTAGCTGTACAGAATTCCCTGGCAGCCTTCAAGGGCCACATTCTTCCAGGACAATTATTGGTAAAGACAAACAACACCACTATTATGTGGTACATAAACAAGCAGGGGGAACTCACTCGTATCCTCTCTGCAGACAAGCCATGGCTCTGTTGAACACAGCCTTGAGCTACCAAGTGCACCTACATGCTCAATTCCTGCCAGGCAAGCTAAATTCACTGGCAGATGACCTAAGCAGAAATCTCATGGACCCACATGAGTGGAAACTGGAAACAAAGATATTCAACATTTTGAGAAACAAATGGGGAACCCAGAGATAGAACTGTTTGCCTCCCCTCAGAACTACCAATTAAACAAAGTCTGCACAAGGACTACCCACAGTCAAGCTTGGAAAGTGGATGTCCTGTCCTTCACTTGGGAAAGCCTCTCAGTTTATGCCTTTCCCCCTCTGCCTCTCCTCTCAAAAGTTCTGCTAAAGATCAAACAGGACAAACCAAGGACAATACTGATTGCACCAGACTAGCCATGCCAGCACAGGTACCCCCTCTTGTGCAGTATGTCACTGCTGGAACCATGTCACCTGCCTCAGACCCCTTCCCTGCTGCCCCAGCAGGAGGGCCAGATTCTGCACCCCTAGCTTTAAACCCTGAACCTTGCAGCCTGGCTAATTCCCTGAGCTTTCCAATAGCATCCCTCAGTAAGCAGGTGCTAGATGTCATTCTGGAGGCAAGGAGGCCTAGTACTAGAAAATCCTATGCTGAATAGTGGAAAAGATACTGTTCCTGGACCAGACTCAGGGGATGGACACAACAGTGCCCAGCTTACCGCATATTCTTCAATACTTAACAGAGATGCTCCACAAGAGTCTTTCCTTTTCATCAATTAAAATTCATGCCTCAGCCACTTCAGCACATTACAGTACTGTGCCACCCCTCTTCTCTTAACCCCTGCTGAAACAATTCCTCAGACGGGCCAAAAATTTAAGACCACCCAGGAGAGCCCCTACTCCAGCCTTGGACCTTAACTTTGTATTAGAAAAGCTCACTCTAACTCCCTTTGAGCCAGCTGCAACTGCAGAGTTGAAATTCCTTTCTTGGAAAACAGCATTCCTTCTAGCGATCACTTCAGCAAAAACAGTGGAGCCCTTCATCATCTTCCATGCAGACAGGGTGTCCTTCAGTACCACTCCTTCCTTTACACTCAAGCTGGTATCCAGTGTGTCCCTTAATCAGAGCATTCATTTGCCAATCTTGTTTTCCTAATCCACAGAACAAAGGAGAACAAATACTGCACTCTTTGGACATGCACAGACAACTTAGATTTTATTTGGACAGGACTAAGCCTCTCAGAAAAACTGAACAGTTGCTAGTTGCCTTTGCTGCAGGGGCAGAGGGGAAGGCCATTTCAAAGCAAACCATTTCTAAGTGGATAGGCCATTGCATTCATTTCTGCTATAAGCACCATGGAAAACCTACCCCACAGGGGATAAGATCACATTCCACCAGGGCTGCATCTACCTCTACAGCCTTTCTCAGTGGTGTCACTACCAGGGACATCCTAGAAGCTGCTACCTGGAGCTCAGTACATACCTTCACCAAGCATTACCACTTGCCTATTTTTTCTAAATCCAGAGCTGGTTTTGCCACTGCAGTCTTGCAGGACTTAATAGCGGGTCCTAATGCTCTATAACTTCCTCCACCTTTCCTTAGCTTTGGGAATCTACCCAAATGTAATGATTGCAACATTGAAACATGAAGAACATAGTACAGTTGTGTACACTTATCATAAATGTAGATGTTTGAGTGTATTCACTGTTGCAGTCCTGGTTACCCTCCCTCCAGCCCCCTGACTTTTCTTGGCTATACTTTTCTTCTTGTTTAGTGTATTTCAGATTTTTGGTTTATTTGCTTTTTGTTGGAGGTATAACTTTAAATATAACTGCTTCCCATTATGGGGGCACCTGACATCTGGGGCAAGAAATACTGATGTAATGTTGTTGGCTGCATGCTTTATACCCCTGATAACCTGACGTCATGGAAGAAGAGACAGCATCCGATGCAGGGATCCAAGACTTTGATATTCAGGCCGGCTGAGGGCTACCTGCAGGCAGATAACCCAAATGTAATGACTGCAACAGTGAATACACTTGAACATCTACATTTATAGTAAGTGTACACAACTGTACTTTTTCCTGCTTTAAAACTTAGCAGAAGAGTGCCTGAGCTATGAGCACACACAGTGAATCAACCTTACCTATTTTTTTCACAAGGACAGGGCTTCTTTGAAAACAAAGTTTACATTGAGCCAGAGTATTAATCTCTCTGACTTTTTCACTGAACCCAAAAACAGGGTAGAAAAGATTTTTCACACTCAGGATGTTCAGAAGCAGCACAGGTATTACCTAGACAAAGCTCAAACCTTCAGGAAAGCTGACCAGCGATTTGTTTTCTTTTAAAGAGGAAAAGACAATGGGTGTCAAAGCCAATTATTTCCAGATGGTTGTCTGAGGCTATTGCCTTTTGTTCTATTCACCATAAAGAAGCCTCATCATAAAAAGACAATTTCAGACAGACAAAGCAGGATCCAGCCATAGCAGTTTGTTTTTTGATAAAAAAAATAAACTTCTTTTTTAAGGGCATTTGCTCTTCTGTAAGAGAACAAATGCTGTTTAACCTTTGCATCTGTGTGTGAGTCAACACACCCACCAACTCCTGTTGCTTCTTCTTTTCCATGATCATGTGTATAAAATACCCTTGTTATTGATGACAGGTGAGTTCATGTGCTTAGGTTCAAACCCTATATCTTAGTTATAGTAGGCAAAAGACTGAATCTGCTGCACCAACTACCAAAGCACTCAATGTACACTTTCAAAAGATTGAGTTTCAGTGAGTTTTTAAGGAATTGTGAGCTTTAGTGCATTTTCAAGGAACTGTGAACTTTGAGGGAAGAGCAGTTTGTTTCTGCTCATTCTAAGTCTGATTTCACTGTGCAAATTTTTGTGCTGCAACACTTTTGAATAGTGTTAGTAGCACAACAGGTAGTATACTTGCTTTTGATGCAGAAGTCTGTCCCAAGGATTTACTATTCCTCCGTGCAGGACTAGCTTAGTCCTGCACAGAGGCAGCTGTCTAGGAGCAGGATGGCAGCACGCCATGCATAATAATAAGGCACACTGCCTGAGTTCCTAGGCTTACACGGAGCATGTAAGAGTGCAGGGGGTGTGTCTGAGAGCAGAGCTCTCAGAATATACATGCCCCCACAATGAAAAACAGCAGAAAGGGGTAATAAATGAGTGAGACCGCTCATAGATGTCCCCATATCCCCACCAACAATCCCCCTTGTGTACAACAGCAACAGTATACATAAATAAAATGAACAAACCCTTAATTTGTTTTTTAAAAATCCCATGAAAGCTAACTGTAGATGCGAGGGTGTGCCCATCACTTAGCTACAGTTAATGCAGCTTAAATGGCTGAAGAGGATAACAAGGAAGATATATGCAAATGAAGCATCATAGCAATAGTGTAGTGGGCACAGCATTCGCCTTATGAGCAGGCATTCCCGGTTCAAATCTCACTGCAGCAGACTCCATTTTCCATGGCAAAAGCACGTTATGAGTAATATTCATGGTGCATAACCCACTAAATAACATATTTTTATAAACTGGAGTACTGCAGTAAATGCACGTTAGTTGTCAGTGTCATAATGAATAAGGCACTATTAAGCAGGTTTAAGCACAAATAAGCAGTAGTAAGCATATTTCAGCACTAGTAAGTGGGCTTAAGCCCGTTTGCACGGTGTTAAGCAATGCCTACACTGATTAAGCAGTTTTAAAGCTAACTCTCTTTAAGCAGATCCAACGGCAGGTTAGCATTCTTACCATCAAGCAAACCTACACAAACCCACTTACAAATGCTCAAAAGTGCCTTAATCACTCTGTATCCAAAGACCCTTGTTCTGCCCATCAACAAAATAAACAGCCATGCAGATCTTGATCCCAGGATCATATACACCATAGTCACAGTAGTTAACCACCAAGCCATCTCAGAAGTACTGAAGAATGAGGCATCAGCAAACAAGTCTTCACCATAATAAAACCAAACTGAACCTATGAAAGGAATCAGTATACAGTCATATGTTCCATAACCCACTACATAACATAAATATGTGAACTGGAGTACAGCAGTAAGTCCAGAACTGAGATGCAATTGTAATAGAGTGTTGAAGTCCTCAATAAAACACAAGGACCCCATAGAGTGTATGTACACATTAATCATGGATACCAGGCAGATATATAACATGCAATGAATAAGAAATCAATACCAAAAAGGAAATATAATGCAAAGTCTAATGTAAGCAACATTAAGCATTGCACAGGCCAGCATAGGAGGTGTAAGCAATGTGTACACCAGCTAACTCATTGTGCCCAGTGGTATACCCCTTTAAACAATGTCAGCCTTAGGTAAGCAGGTTTGTCCATAGTTTAGCCTTTTCAGAACCGGACAATCATGGAAAAGTGCAGGAAATTGGTCCTACTTAAACCCAAGATGTGGGAATACATCTCATAACTGGTTGTAGCTTCCCCTTGCAGGCACTATGGCAGTAGGGGGAGAAGGTGTGCGATTTCGGGCACAGCGCTGGTGCATCCAGGAGTCCAAGGTCATGGCAGGACTCCTTGTCAAAGACCATGATCAGATACTGCTGCAGGGCCAGTACCAGGGCTCCCAATATAAGGCGGAGGCCTGGGACCATCTCAACCATGAACTCACCAGTGCCACTGGCATACCCTGAACTGGTCAGGCACCACTATGCCGACCTGAAGTGGTGTAAGGAGATCTAACTGCTGGACTGCATGTATATATTCTGGTATCATATGGAAATGTAGATTTGAAGTCATGCAGCAGTACTGTTGTATTATGCACTTTTACCCACACCATGCATAATACATTGAATGTGTAGGAATCCCTGTAAATGACAGGTGTAATCCCCAGAGGCCATTTAGTACAACTGAGAGACACACAGACAGTAAACAGGGAAAATGCAGACAACAAAAAAAAGAATAGCATATGCAACTGCGATGTGAACTGTTGTTTTTTTAGCACACACAGCTACAGTTTGAATCCTGCCAGTGGTAGTAGTCTGCATACAGAATCATACCCCACAACTGTACAGATATGTCCAGAACGTCTATTAAAGTGGCCCATATCTGTTGCCTATCAACCTGCCCCCCTGGGAAATCAGTGTGATGATCCCAGACGTATAGGCAGCAAACAGGAAATACAATTGATTGCCACGCATCTATGAGAACAAAGCTGGCACACTAGCAACTCCCCAATACCTTATGTGACTAAGAAGCCATGTATGTCCCATTTACACCCCAACTTGTCAAGCAGTGGTCAGAGTGCATCCAGTAACAGAGTGAGATATATGTGCATAATAGTAATGTGGAATATGGTACTGTGTGTGGGAACATTCAGGTAGTGCTAATAAACATTCCTCCCACAGGTCTATCAGATACCAACACTGTGCCCAGAAATACAAGAATGATACCAGTACTGGTACTGTGACTGATGCAGTTGCTCTGAATAATGAGGTATTACACATCACTGTTGCCCACACTGTCCTACAACATACAACTGTCTAGGAAGTCTGTATAAGAGTGTTGTAATACAAGTTCAGAATGCAAAAGCACAGGGGATTAATAAGACAGAAAGCAGATAGGAGATATACAGCAAAATCTATATAGCAGACACAACTGTGATGGACAGTGTTTAAGCTGTAGCAGACACAGCCATGGTCTGAATCCTAAGAGTGGAATTAGGCTGCATACAGTATCATAACCCACAACTGTACAGATGAGGCCAGAATGTCCAGTATATGAGCCCATATCTGCTGCCTGTCCCCCTGGTAAGTATATGGGAGGATCCCACATGTTTAGCCAGCAAACAGGGAATGCAAGTGATTGTCAAACACCTATGAGAACACACCTGTCTCTGTAGCACCTCCCGAAACTGTTAGGAGAGTAATATGTCTATTACTAACCCACAGATGATGATGAAATCTAAACACTAGAGCATGCTTGGGAAGGCCAGTCCTAGCGAACCCACCTGTTCCACCTCAACTGGCCATGGCACCAGGCACCAGCATTTCTGGGGCCTAACCTGGGACCTCCATGTCCACTGGTCCTGCACCACCTTCAGGTGGAACAACCTCAGGGGATGGGGCTCACCCCACCAGGAGTGGGCACATACAGGCACCTGTCACCCGTCGCCAGGTCGGGGTTGTGGTGTGTAGAGAGATCAGCAGTGTTTGGTGATCTTCTATTCCAGCTCGAGGGCCGCATGTCATGATTAGAGACTCAGCCTGACTCTGTGACTTAGCCCCCAGCACATCCACCTTCGGGGCTGTGAAGGTGCAGTAGTGACTGCCCATGGGTGGGGACCTCAGTCCCACTGTTACCACTAGGGGGCTTGTGGGCTTCCGATTTCCCAACACCCCCCGTCAAGGTGTTTACCCCCCACATGTCATATACCGCCCCTACTGGCATCTTGTTTGCTTTGTCTGTTAACCTACCCAACCTACCTCCCCAAATATACCTACTACCCCTCCCCAACATCCCACTCTCACCTGAAAAAAAAAGGCAATCTGTTCCCACAAATAAATCTCACCCCATACATAGCTGTCCATTTTGTACACGTGTCCACTGGACACATGTAATCTGGTCTAACTGGCATCACAACATATTATTGTTGTCCTCACCCCCTTCCAGGAGTTTGAGTGTCCAAATCTATCTTCAAATTCAGTGTATATGTACAGCTGTTGCTGTAGAAGAAATGGGCAGCTATGGACCTTCCCTACACCCTTCCTGCACATCCCTGGCTATTTTCCCTACTGTCTTTCCATCTTTGTACCCCTTTTTTCACCACTTTTCTATCAACCCCTTTTTCTTTTCTTTTAAAGAAATTAGCACGGGGTTAGTGGGAGTAAGCACTTTTAAACAGCAGTAAGTGGGTTTAAGCCTGTTTGCATGAGGGTAAGCAATGCCTACACAGGTTAAGCAATTTAGAAGCTAACTGAGTATAAGAAACTGTAACTGGAAGTTAACAGTGCTTACCTCTGCGCAAATCTGCATAAAGCCATTTACAACTGCTCGAAAGTGCCTTAATCACTCTGTATGCAATGGCCCTTGTTTTCCAACGGCCCTTGTTCTGCCCAGCAAAAATTAAACAGCCTTTACAATACACAAACCCAGGACCCTGCACACCATAGACAAAGTGATTTACTACTAAGCCATGTCTGATATACATATCCCTGATATATCCACAAACATAGATTCATAGATTAGTATTAGGCTAACTACCCTTGTGGGCCATTTCAAGCCTAGCCAATTACCCCATGTGAGAATCAAACCCTGTACCTTATGTTTGTAAGGTAAACACCTTAACCATTATGCCATCCTCCCACCCCCCCATCCAGCCCAGTCATTCATAAGTACAGAGAATGTATTCCCATATTTAGATGTATGTCTGTATGTAACTATATTAATATCTAAACAGATACAACATATCTATATATGTAGATATATATGCATGTATATAGAAATATATATATATATATATATATATATATATATATATATATATATATATATACATATATATATATATATATATATATATATATATAAACATATACACATGCAAATCCCTACATCTATAGCTATATATCTCTACATCTATATGTCTAACTATACAGCAAGTTACATATATTTAAGCATATATATATATATATATATATATATATATATATATATATATATATATATATATAGATATATATATATATATATCTATTTAGGTGTATACGGACATAGTTATATATATGTAAGCTGATATCTATATATATATATATATATATATATATATATATATATATATATATATATATATATATATATATATATATATTATAGAGGTATATATGGACATACATCTGCAGATAAAAATGGGAAAATAACTAAAACATATATGTCCACATGCACCGTTAATGGGGTTGAGAGGCCCCAAACAATATACGTCTTGTACAAATAGGTATACTCCCCCACAGCCAAACATGTCCGCCCTGCAATACACTACCAAGTCTTCCAGATCCCATAACCAGAACCTGATATGACATGGGCACACGATGTTAACAGTACTGCATCCCACCTGTATGATATTAGGCTGGGATTGGTAACATATCATGCAGTACAGACTGGCTCCCATATGAAAATGTACAATGTGGAAGCTATCAACATCCCCAGGATACATATACACAGGCACATATTGCAGATGCAGATATATATCTATATATATATATATATATATATATATATATATATATAGATGTGACTACACATACATACGCAGAGATGTGTACAGTAAGATACATATGTAGAAGTTGCACACAATATGGAACAGCCACTTTGCCTACAGTAAACACCTTAACAACTGGACATTGTTTGAGCCACCCATACAAATGACAACCATTGCCTGCAACATATACCCACAGAGAGGTCATATGATATAATACCACACACAGGTTTGCATAAATGGAAAACCTTTATTTGTGTACTATTATAATTTTATATGCCATTTCATATAGCTGTTCAGACACTGACATCCATATAAACAGAGTAATGCAACTGTGAGACAGTTATACTAATACAATAGTCTGGAAAGGTTCACAATTGTTGCTGTCCAGGCCAAGCCCTTCAAATAGTATAATAGTAAAGACAGACTCGGCCACATGATACCAAACAATCAACAGTAAGTAATGTAGGTGTATAGTTCAGCAGCATCTATCTACACTCTCTACACAATCAGTAGGTGGTAAAGACTTCAGATGACCAAATGGGATGTAACTGTACATAACAAGGCATAACTGACGCCATCACAAGCAGACTGACAAACAGAACAGTCTGTATGGCAGGAGGCAGTAGGCCTGAAAGTAACTCAATTTATGTAGTTAATGTAAATATAGGTGAATTGTATGGTGCTGTACATCCAGATACCGTAAGGCAGCTCACCTCTGAACCCCCCATATGTTGTAACAGCCTAGGTTATTTATGGTGCATCCCCCCCTAGACTCAATAATACAGGGCCATATACCACTGTTACATATACTGGCCTCTGGAGTGCATAAGGGAACACATGTATTGTGTAGGTGAAGCCCACATATATATGGCCCCAGCCCCAGCGTATGTGTGGGGGATACAACAGCAGTTGACTGCTGGCAGGAATGGCAGCATGATATACTCACAGCCCACTACAGAACAACCCCTGACTTGTAACACTGGTTGGTTGTGGTCTCTACAATGTTATCCATTTGTGTTGTAGATGTACATGTGTCAGCACTAGGGTGCCCTGTGCACATGATGATACCTGTGCCACATCCCTGTTATCCATACCATCAATGCAGGGACAGGCTGATATTGTTCTGATGCACAAGGTGACTGGACCACAGTGTATCACAGTACTGCAGTGTACCATGTTGTTGGCAGTAGAGTGTAAAGCATATTTGTCGGGTAGTGTAGTCGTCCAGCAATGATGCATTATAGCTGTTAGTAACACTGGTTGATTGCAGTCCCTATAATGTTATCCATTTGTGTTGTAGGATTACATGTGTCAGTACGAGGATGGTCTGCAGTCATATTCCACAACAGGGTATGTCACTTTAGTGACACCATGGCTGTGACATATCTGGGGTACAGTCGAATGCATTTCACAAGTTACTAAACCAGTTATTGCCTGTGCCATATGGACAGGTGGCCCTGCAACCTGATGTAGACCTACCCACATACATGCACACTGTTACTTGGCAACACTGGACGAGACCCCTACCTATCTATGTCATGATACTGAAGTATGTGGCTTACATTGGACACACCGCACAGCGTGTAGGGTGAGGTGTGTCCCAGGTTACATGGTACATGCAGAACACCCCCCGACATGTACAGTATGCTAATGGGGTATTTAATGGGTGTATTTGGACAATACATAGTGTGACATACCGTCATATACACATTTACACACATAACAGCCAGACACACATCTGAGATACCAGGGCCTATCACTGCTAACTTGACCGTGTCTCCAATGTGTTACAGGTAGACTGCACACATCACATGCATAACTGGCTTGGATTGTGGTAACAGTTACCTGTATGATTGATGGTGACAGTTGTAACCAAAACGTGGTACATGAGATATATACTGGGTCTACCTTGGTGTAATAACAATGTACACAGCACCCACATCACCCACTTGATATTGCACTCCCTGAAATCCATGATGACACTCTGCCATACCCATCATCACACAGTGGCCACAACTGCGACACAACCCATAGTATACCCCGACATTGGTACTACAGGGATATGCATCTCATGCACATGCCACATGCGTAGTATGGTGTTGTATTGTCATGCCTCACCTATTGGTAGCAACAACACTATCTGTACTATTGTGTGGCAATGGGTATTGTAATAGGAGTATGTGGCCTTGGAATATTGTACCCTACAGATATACGGACATGCACAACTACACACACATGCCAGAATACAATGGGTATCCCATGGCTATCACCCCATTTGTAAAACAGTGTTGTGCTGGTACTGCAAGGCTCATGTATCCAGTATGTGGGGAGCTTAACAGGTTACATGTATTGTCCCATACAGCAGCAGCCACAACTGACTATGGCAATGGGTGTTGCGTTGGTTGAGAAGGCTCTCATGGAATTCCCATGTACAGGTGTCTTAACACACAGACACTGCTATACTCTGTCATGCACACATACACATGTGTCAGTACAGGGGTGCATCCCTGCAGGTGGTCATAGCTGTGTACGTAGCTATTGTCCAAGGAAGATGGGTTGTGTAGGGGTTGTGTGTACAGTGTTATCCTGCCACCTGCTAGGGGGCAGCTGGCAATCAACTGACAGGCACTAATGTCATGACCCTCAGGGTGAGAATGACATGCATCAGCCAATCCTTCCGGTGCCTCCTGCACATGGCCACTGAGGTGGTCAAGGTGACATGTATGCAACATGCATTACAACACATGGTTAGTGTCTGTAATGGAGACCTGTACCCAAGTATGTTCTGTTGACTGTATTAATGTAGTGGAGGTACGTGTGGCATGTGGTGCATACAGGGTGACATCTCCTATATGTCCCACTTCTTAAACAGCTGGGCAGACATGTCAGTGTCAGTCAAGCTTAGGTTGCCTGTACATATCCCAGCTGGATACTTGCCATCTGCACATCTGTACAGGGACTGACAGTCATCAGTTTGGCAAGTAGCTATGCAGTAGCATGAGTGCATTGACAGACACCTGACAACAATCTGTATGCCATAACTACATGTCAGATGCTGTCACTAACATGTGCTGTACAGACGGTAGTCTACAGTTACAGTCCTCATGATGGATCATTACCGAGTAAGGGGTATATAGTGTGACACAACTCACACAACAGGGATACAACAGGGAGGTCTTTGTGTCCAGCCATGCTCGCAGTTGTGCCTGTTGTCAGTACTACATTAAGCACTCTGCTCTTGGCTGGGTTAGCACTGTCAACAGAAGTACTGCCATGATATACTACATGCCAGTGTGACAACACATACCCTGGGCTACCACACCTGTATGTCACATATCCACATGGATAACAGTGCTATACAGGCCTCATATATGTCTGTGTACCACACATGACACTCACACCCCTTGCTGCTGTAATGACAGCACATAGATGCATGTATTATGCATGGCATTGCATACACTTATTACAGATCATCAGACTGGGTTGTGGTCCTGGTTACCAGGGCTAAGCCATGCTTAGCAAGTATCAACATTGCTGCAATACAACAGCTAAGCTGATTTGTGCACTGGTAAGCACTGCCTACACTGTGTAAGTGCCTGTACTTTTACCCATAGTTTAGCACTGCTTAGCTTCAGGCAAATCTGTGCAAATGTGCTTAAAGGTGCTCAAAACTGCCTTAACCACTCTGTATCTGACAGCCCTTGTTCTGCCCAGCAACAAAATGAACAGCCCTTGTAGGTCTTGAACCCAGAACCCTTTACACCGAAGTCAAAATACTTAAACCACTATGCCATGACCACTGTGAAAACTGCTGTTGTTTTACCAATATAGCTGTCAATACACATACTGAGTAGTATTGAACATTTGCCTGTAGTTCCTAAATTGTTTAGTCCTTGTTATTAATATGACTGTTGCATCACTTATGTTGTTTTATCATAATGTGCACATTGCAGATACATACAGTGAGATACATGTGGGAGGGTATACACAACCGCGATATTTACACATGACAGGAATATGTTTGTATGCGTATAATAGGTCTATATATGTCTACATGTACATACACATGTATACTCATACATATGTCTGTATACACATCTGTATAGTGCTGCATATATATGGCCATGTGTACATCTCTTTGTATGTACACACACACATATATATATATATATATATATATATATATATATATATATATATATATATATATATATATATATATATATATATATACATACACACACATATATGTATATATAGATATATGTATATGTATATATATATATATATATATATATATATATATAGAGATAGATATATGTCTATATAGCTATATATGTATGCACATCTTAAGAATACAGATATGCCTAGTTATGTTGGTATATATGTAGCTATCTATAACTATATGTGCATATGGGTCTACCTGATAACACCGACACGCCAAAACACCGACAATGAAATAACCGACACGAAAACACAGAAAAAAAAAGTTCAAAAACATGAAACTTCACATGCCCGACAAACTAAAATCCCGATAAACAACAGAGCAAATACCTTTCCCAAAAAACACACACACAACACAAGCACACCAAAAACCTTACAAACCTACACTAAACCTTACATACACAACTATCTATGCACTAACCTTAACCCAAACCCTAACCCTAAAGTCCATCAATATCGCACACTTACCTTACCTGCACCCTAACCCTAACTCACTTAACCCACCCCTAAACCTAAACTCTGTCACTATCACACACTTACCTTACCCACACCTGACTTAAAACGTCCGTCCCTATTGCACACTTACCTTAACATGTCGGTGTTCTCAGCGTCGGGATTCTCAATTGTCGGTCTTCTCCGTTGTCGATCTTCCGGTGTTGGTGTTCTCATTTTCAGCGTTCTGCGATGTCGGCATTTTCAGGTAGACCCATGCATACATATCTATTCTGCTATACCTACTACTGTTACTATATATGTAGATATCCATATGTATATGTGCATATGTATCTCTATCTGTATATGTGTAGGCATATATTGCTCTGTATATGTATATATCTGGGTGTGTATAAGTATATCTATGTACATATACATACCCATCTATATACATTGATATGTATATGTGTATATATCCATATAGATATCTGGATAATTATATATACATATATTTTCACCATATGTCCTGAACATGGAGTGTAGCCCTATAGTCCCAACGGATGTCAGGTATTTATAGCAGGTATATTAGGAGACAATTGCTACTGTAATAGGGATTGTCTTCACAGATATGGTGTGTGTGGGAGGTCACATCTGCTTTTCACATGTGTGCCACTGGCTACTGACAGACATCCTACGGACATCATAATACAGTACCACTGCTAGCACGTAATGTTCCTGTGGACTACAGCAGAGATATTGGCCAATATATGTGTACATTCTGACACACTCTGGACAGTCCAGAGGTATACAAAGAATCCCTTAGTGAAAAACATGTGGACAAAGCCTGACAATATAGATGTTAACAGCCATGTAGATGGGTATAACACGTAACATCTGGTATACATTTGCCCCATAGGTTATGCATTCACATCCCCCTGTCTGCCCTGACACATAATAACCACTGGTACAGAGGTGCCATGGCCACATACCACCCACTAGATATAGACATACATCTGTACAGCATCCCACTGCTCTGTCTGACATACATGACTGTTAAGGGAGGCCCGGCAGCAGTACATCTGGCATATATCTGGACATGCCATCTCACTGGGTAAGTACACTAAGCTGCTAGGCATGTAAAAAAACACTGTGCAGGTTACAGGCAGACTGCTCAACACTGGCCTACATTTCCTATGGTGGAATGCACATATACCTGCATACATAGCAGGCTCTATAGGCATGTCACAGCACAGGGTAAGATACACCGGTGTGAAAGTGCATAACCACAACCAATGTGAACACAGCCACAGCCACATATGTGGTAAGCTAGCATAATATTGCAGTATATGGACTATCTGTTCAACACCATCCTCATATGTGACACTCACACATTAACCCTTCATATACTGGGCTGCTACACAGTGTGGTCTGATGCCTGTCTGTGGTATGGGACATGTGTGTGTATGGCCCTACAAACATGTAAGCTGATACGGTAACATACAGTGGAGCAGCATGTAACATCTACCACAGTCTGTACATAGACCAAAGTACATATTAACAATACACACACTGTCGACATTCACCATAAGTGCACAGACCTCAGTACTGTACACACAACCACAGAATGTCCAGGTTATGTCATAAAATATAACCCCTACCCCTAACATGTGTAGCAGTCTGATATCTCACTGGCTTATCAGATATGATGTCGCTAATTATGGTGTACAGCACATATGCACCTCTTAATGCATGACATATGTACAAAGGTTGACAGAGTTGTGGCTGGAAGCACATACACAGGGTCAATATTGACATGTTGCTGTGATAACCTCATACATTTACTGTTGTAACAGGGTTTGTTGCAACATATGTCTCATGAGTGATATGAAGTCAGTAACTGTCACAGCTTTCACCATCTACAGACTGTAATCCTCACACTACCTTCTGCAGTTCACAGATAGATGCTCTGTGGGTAACACTTGAAACCAAAGGCACCACACCCTGCCCAGTCAGCAGATGATCCTACAGATGGGGATTCCTCATACACATAGCACTGACATGGCAGGTATGTAAACATGCAGGACAGCTATATCCACACACACCCTGTTAAACCAACATTACTCCAAATGCAGTGTAGCAGCACTTAAAGTCTGTAGTCAGGTCAGGCACATCCCCCTCCTGTGTGTTGCCCTCTTTCTACAGTGTATGTTGTTAGAGGTAAATCCCCAATCCATCTGAGATGCTGTTTGCCAAACAACAGATTGAGTTTCTGCTCACAGTGAATGAAACAACCCAACACCAACATGATGTTCCTAGATATTGGAGTATGTTTCCACGCAATTGGCTATGGGAATGTTACCACAGCTGTTCCACATGCAATCAGCTAGAGGAGGGCTGCAATTCATGCAGAGGCCATCAGCTGACCATGAGCATCACGTAAAATACACATGCTGCTGCCTAAGCAAAGCAGGTATAGGTCTCCCCATTCACCAGGCAGGGAGTGAGAGAGGCAGACAGAGGCAAAGACAAGTCAGGGAGGGGTGGGAGAGTAAAACTTAAGCATGTTTGTTTCACACACCAACCAGCATAGGGTATCAAACCCCTGATGACTATGTAGTACTATCACATTTCTATGCAGTTATTGGATGCACCACATAGGTTACATGTTGAGTAGCCCTCAGAATGTATATGTGATGGTGAGTGACATCTGCAACAGGGATATGGTAGCTATGTGGTAGGTGCAGCACACGTGCCTGTCCACATGAACAGGTGCCAGCATCAACACAGTCACACCTTCACAGGGATGCACACACATTGACACACTTGGCTGGGCCAGGAATACAATGCATCACTAGTGAGAGTGCCACAACACATTACTGTGCAGGTATCACATGCACCACAGGGGTCATATGGAGGTTATATGGGCAAAGGATATGGGGAGGAGTCTGACATCAGACAGCATGTTTCAGTATGCTAATGGGGGTTGTAGTGAGTGTGAATGTGATCATATGCATCATACAACATGCACACACACACACACACACACACACACACACACACACACACACACACACACACACACACACACACACACACACACACAGTGCCACTACGGACATGCATGTGTGCATTGCTTCATGGGTGTGTAGTGGTGGACTGTATATACAAGGCTAGGTGATGGGTATACCTTGGTATCAGGCCACATGACAATGGTCTGCATTGTGGCTCAGGAGTGTAGTTTCTGGATTTACCCACACAGGTGGGTATTGTATTCACCATCCAGTCACCTGGGTGACTATTGCATGTGGCATGTGGCCAAGGCTGTGCATTGCTTGCCATGTATATGTTCCTTAGTCCATGACATGGACTGTGTCTAGGATGTGCACACCTCCCACATGCATGTACAGTGACATGTGGAACTGCACCTGGTGTGTCTGTCCCACATTGTGTTCACAGATTACCATTAGATGTGCCAGTCCTGGCCTCATGTGGCGGAAACTGGTAATGAAAAACTCAGTGCCTGCACGTAAGGCAACTGCCAGGTCTCAAAAAGCAAATCAGAAAAAAATTGTTAACCAGCAGACAACGGTGTACTAATAAATGATATCTCTGTTTATTATGCCATAAGGCACATAAAAAGGCAGAAAACCTACAGTCCACAATCCAAACTAGTTTTGGCTTATATATCAAGCCTTCATCAGTGAAGAAAAGAAAACAAAAAAGGACAAAAAACTGCCTGCCTTATAAAGGGAACAACTGTCAATCATCATTACAAACAGTTAGTAAACTACAAATACTCATTTAAACTAGGGGGATACAAGCTACCCAAATTAATAATCCATCTATTCTCTAATTTATTAAGAATGTCATGCCAACCAAAAACCTTTGCTCTATTATCTTGAATTTTATCAATGATAGTAAAGTTAAAATTAGCACTGGAATGTTTTAATGTATGTTTGTATAGAGCATTATTAGCTCGTTGATGCCTAATATCAGATAAGTCAATAAAAACAAGATTCCCCAAATGCTGTGGTGAACTGTCTCAAAAGAAGAAAAATGAAAAACAAAGACAGTAAGTTCACCTAAGCTGGTGTCCTTAAATTCAATAAGAATAGAATCCACAGACAACTGCATGTAGCTAAGTAAATGATCAAGTCAGATTGGCAATTAACAAAAGCATAAATATTATAGACCATACCAGTATTGTGGCTGGTGAAGCTCTTAGTTTTGTTGATCTTAACACAATATACACAGTGGCCACAAGGGAAGCAACCACTAAAATAGTCACCTAATAGTGTTCTCTGGATATTGGCCCCTAAGGGATAATGCCCCTTCTTATAATGATTGAAGAGGGCACCCAAATTCCTGCCTTTCCTAAAAGAAAACTCACACTTATTACCAATAAAGTCAGATAGTCGTTCATCAGCCAGGAGAATGTTCCAATTGTGTTGTACACTATTAATAAGTCTAGCGGTATTGCAACCATAAATAGTGGTTAAACACAATACTGAAGTATTATTAGGCTCAACCTTGTTATAATTGAGCAGTTGTTCCCGCTGCATAGATTCAACCGAATTCCTCACAGTCAGTACTTGCCCCAATTTATAACCCCTTTGAATGAACCTAGCAGTAAGGTCATTCCGATGTGTTGAATAAGTGGAGTTATCTGAACAAATGCATTTAACTCTCATATACTGAGACTTGGGTATATTACGACATATATGAGGTGGATGATAGCTGGTGGCATGGAAGTAGGAGTTGTATTGGGGGAACTTTCGATGAACCACAGTTTTTAAGGTGTTATCAGAATTCTTAATGACCAACACATCCAAAAAAATAATTTCATTTTTACTATAATTGATCGTGAAATTAATTCTCCACTTATTTGAATTGAGATAATCAACAAACTCCTGAAGATACATAAAATCTGACCTCCAAACCAACCAGCAGTCATCCAAAAAATGCCTCCATATATCCATGTCCTGCAGAAAAATGTTATGGTTAGAATCATAGATTAGTTGAAGTTCTAAAAAAGCCATAAATAAATCAGCATAAATCGGGGCAAAAGAAGCAACCATAGCTGTTTCTCTAATCTGTAAATAGATGGTATCCTGATAAAAAAAAAAATTTCATCAGGACATGTTTAATCATTTCAAGTAGAAAGGTATTAAAGCTTGGTGTATATAGTTCAGAAAACTCCAACCAATATTTCAAAGCCTCAATACCGGCACAATGGGGGGATGTTCGTAACTGGTAACGGGAAATTGGTAATGGACAGCAGGTTTACCCTGCACCTACATTGATAGCATGCTAACAGAATTACCTGGTGTCAGTGGCATCTGTCCATACAGGGCATGTTTTCAGGCATGGTATGTCCTTTGTGAGTCACATTTGATGGCACCACAGGTGTTGCAGGTGTCCAGTGGGGAACATGGGTAAGGTGCACTGTCTGCATTTACGTGCCTATTGGACAGATGGACAGGGTGCCATGCCCTCTGTAGCCCATTGCAATCACTTCATAGTCACTATCAGTGGGCAATATGCAGTGTACTACCAACATAGTGGCTGTTGCCTAGGCAAGTGTGTGTGTATGAGACATGGGTTGAGAGTGTTATCTGGGTAAAACTAGGGTTGCTAACTTTATTTGCCTGGCCTTGATGTCACATGTATGGGTAAGGATTTGCACCCCAGCTATCCAGCTATTTCACATCTGTTATCCCTTTATGGTGGACTTTGTGATATATACTAGGGACACCATATAAAAAATTTGCAAAACCCGCTCCACATTGGGCCCGGATGTTACAGACTCACACCCCCCTCCACACAGGATACAAGTTACAAACACACACACACACACACACACACACACACACACACACACCTGTCATGTCTGGGATTAGAACTCCTGCCTAACTAGTTTATTACATTACAGCACTACACAATTAAAGTAAGCGGCAAGGAGATTATTGTAGTACTCCTTCCCCAAAGGTGTATTTCACATTGGATGAGATCAGCAGGATTGCCAATGTAGGGCATTCGAATTATAGTGAGTGTGGCTAGGCTAAAATGCATTACTCCATACACAGACATCAAAACATACACAAAACATCCACAACCAACATGTGTGGGACTAGAACCCCTACCAGACTTCTATATCACACTACAGCATGAAGCTGTTATAGGATGCACCATGGGGATTACTGGGGAAGTCATTCCCCAAAGATGTATTTCACAATGAATGACAGCAGGATTGCCAATGTAGGGCATTAAAATTGTAGCGAGTGTTGCTAGGCTAAAATGCATTGCTTCTTACACAGACATTGAAACACACACAAAACTTCCACAACTGACATGTGTAGGAATAGAACCCCTACCAGAGTTCTATATCACACTACAGCATGAAGTTGTTATAGGATGCACCATGGGGATTACTGGAGAGCTCCTTCCCCAAAGGTGTATTTCACAATGAATCACATCAGCAGGATTGAAAAAGTAGGGCATTTGAATTGTAGTGAGTGTGGCTAGGCTAAAATGCATTGCTCCCTACACAGGCATTGAAAAACACAAAACATCCACAACTGACATGTGTGAGTATAGAACCCCTAACATAGGTCTATATCACTCTACAGCATGATGCTGTTATAGGACGCACCATGGGGATTACTGGAAAACTCCTTCACCCAAGGTGTATTTCACAATGAATGACATCAGCAGGACTGCCAAAGTAGGGCATTTGAATTGTAGTGAGTGTGGCTAGGCTAAAATGCATTGCTCCCTACACACACACACACACACACACACACACACACACACACACACACACACACACACACACAGTTGCCATGTCCGGGATTAGACCTCCTACCTAACTAGTTTATTACACTACAGCAGTACGCAGGTATAGGATGTGCCATGGAGATTACTAGGCTGTAGGTTTCCAATAGGTGTATTTCACAGTGTATGACATCAGCAGCCTTGACAAAGTAGGGCAATTGGATTGTAGTGTGCGACTATCCTAAAAGCATTGCTCTCTACACAGACAGTGACACACATACACACACATACACACACACACACACACACACACACACACACACACACACACACACACACACACACACACAGTTGACATGTCTGGGATTAGAACTCCTACCAAACTAGTTTATCACATTACAGCAATACACAGTTATAGGAAGCACCATAGAGATTATTGGCCTACACCTTTCACAAGGATGTATTTCAAAGTGAATGACCTCAGCAGGCTTATCATAGTACAGCTATGGGGAGGGCAGTGTGTGTGCATGGGCCATAAACCATTCATCTAGAGGCTGACACACCACATGTGGGCACATTCAGGGTATATTCCATAGGTACGTGTATACAGCTGCTAGATGACTACTTCCTTGTACAAACCAAACCAAACTACAAACGTAAAAAAAGGAAGAAAATCCCAGGTGTGTATCAAGAATCTATAAATTTGAAATGTTTTTTACTAAGTAGGTAATTTTTGAGACGGATTATAGTTTGCATCTATAAAAAGTATATGTGTATGTGGGTGTGTACATACTAATTATTTTTAATTAATCATTTTTTTATTTTTTTATATATTACATTATTAGATCATTATAGTTCAAATATATTACTATAGTTAAAGAGTATATATGATTTGCACTAGTTAGATTTTTCATTGTTTGATGTCATTTCCTTTTTTTAAGTATTTAAGGGAGCTTGGGTAGGATTGTATGTTTGTTTTCTGAAGAAGTTCATGAATTAAATTAAGTGAATGAAAGCACTAAAACTTGTGTCACAGTTCATCTCTTGGTTGCCTGGATACACACCTGGGATTTTCTTCCTTTTTTTACTTCCTTGTACAGTCATATTGCACAACTAGCACTTGCACCACATAATCTGTCATGCTGACAGATACCAGTGGCTAAGGTCAAAAGTGAGTGACATCCAAACCTCATGTGGTTGTAGCCATTTGGCTGTGTGCTGGGTGGGACAGGCCTCATAATGGATGGCCCCTTGTGATGGTCACTCTATTCCAGCCATCTGTGTACGTCTACTTTTGGCTTATTATAGTATGTTGTCCGTGGATACATGCCTGTATTCCTATCCAGTGTGTGTGCAAAGCATGAGCGCTGCATACTGAGGAGTGTCTGCACTAACATCTGCTAATGTCAGATATGTCTGGCCCACTGTTGTTTGCAGACATGGCCTTCATTTATTTAAGTGTGTGAGCATGCCCAGTATGTCCTTATGTACTGAATGTGTGGACTGATTTCAGGTAGTTTGTACTGCAGTGCAGACATTTGTACACCTACAGGCAGCATACTGTTTTTGCAGGGTATCTGTCAATCATTTGGCAATATGGGGACAAACTGTACAGGGGATAGTGTGTACTGTAGGTGATTGTGTCTGTGCTGCTTCAACTTCATGGTACTGCTGTTAGTAGAGATATTCAGACATGTGCACTGTTAGAAACAGTGATGTATTCTGTCCTCATGTACTGTCAGATGGACATTCTTACTCACAGTGATGACTTGTGGGGCAAGGATCACTGCAGCTGTGTCTGGTATTGTGGGAAGACACCTATGTATTCATGGTAAGTTATGCCATTCTGGAGGGGGAGCTGCAGACACTTGGTGCTGGGTTTTTGTATCCAGTTCAGCACCTTGGTACAGTGCTGGCAGAGGATCTCATACTTGTCCGCTCATCAGCTTGACAATATGGCCTTATATTGCTGTGGCAATGCCTCACAGCTGTACATATTTGCACATGTTAGCCTACGGCAGGGTCCATGGCTCATGACATTTACTCTATTGTGTTGTATGGGCACAGGTGTATCCACCCATTTATGTGTTTTCAGTCAGGGATAGTGTGCACACAGCTTGATGTCGGACCCTGCACATTCCATGCTGCCCATGCTCTCACACCACCCTCTGTTATTCTAACCTCTCCCATACAGTATGCATACATTCTGTGATACTTTCCCTAAGGGTATCACCACATCACAGGTGTGTGTTAGGGTTGGTCCACAGTTCATGCAGTGGAACATGGTGGACATGTTACTGTGGTTTGTCCACATGGCCTTGCATATGGCTTAAATGGAGTGTGTTATGTTGTTGGGTGTCCATGACATAACATGCATTGGCAGTACGTGTGAGACATGGACCTTTGGCAGGCACCTGTGGGGAATTAGGTGTTGATGCAGGCCAGATGTGGCAAGCCATTTCTTTCTGTCAGTCCTACAGTCCCAGACCACCATACATTATATTCCCCTGGGGCGACAGGGTAGATGTGATAGTTGTTCATGCCAATACCTTCTATCAGTCTTGATCAGGTGGTGTGGATGCTGGCAGGGTGCTACCTACAGCTAGGGACACACCTGAATGGGACACCTGTACTACATGCTGCAGTCTTCCGCTATTGTCATATACAGGTGGGGGACATACTTTACCCATTCCCCACAGCAGCGATATTGCCAGAGAGGTGTCTGTGGGTGGTGTTTGAGTGGCTGGATGCATGTGTGCCAATACATCAGTCCTAACTCCTTTGTAATCTGCAGGTGTTCAAGCAGAACTCACTGGTATCCTCTAATACAGGTCCTGTTACTGTGATGCATACCTATATGTACAAATCCAAGGGTGTCATCATTTCATAGTGACACTATATATACTGTATGTCTGGGGTACATTCCCCTGTGTACTGCTTGTACATCTAGACCGACAGCCATGCCATGTCAGTTTTTCAGATGGTGACACATATTACCACCATACAGTTACAATGGCTTACTGCTTGCATGTGTTATACTGGTGGGGATTGTCTTTGGCACTGCAGTTGTGAGGGCTTGTTTCTGTTATCAGCAATAGTGGGCAATGGCCACCAGGTCAACATGCATACATACTGACCACTTTCACACATTATGAAACACACACCATCCTAACAAACTCAGACCTGCGTATTGTGCAAATGCTACAACCTATCCTGCTACCTTGGCCACCTCTGGCCATCTGTGCTCCACTCATATTATACCTAGTCATACATATTACTACATTTCTACACAGGATTGGGGGGGGGGGCAGACCTGACTGTTACTACATTTCTACACAGGATTGGGAGTGAACACACCTGACTGTTTTACATGTCTACATGGGAGTAGGGGCGGGCACACCTGACTCTTACTACATGCCTACATAGGGTATGGGGGGCCACACCTGACTGTTACTACATTTCTACACAGGATTGGGGGGGCACCTGACTGTTTCTACATATATACATGGGAGTGGGGGGCACACCTTACTATTTCTACATATCTACATAGGATGCGGGGCAAACCTGGCACATGCACAAATTTGCTATGACTGTACTGGTATATCAGGTAGTCCATTTCATTTTGTATTCTAACCTATCATACTCACTAGTGGCATATCAGTGTACAACAGGTCTTAGCAGTGGTTGTCCTACATATTAGTGTCTGACTTCCTACCCTTCAGAACTAACATCCCACTGCCTGACCTGCTGTAGTCTGTCTGTGAAGGCTTGGGGGGGAGTTACCCATAGACATCATTCAGAGGCCATAGCACAGGTTCTGTTTGGGTTTGTCTACACCTGTCCTGCTGGCTGAGACTGTTGTTGGGTATGTGAACCTTCCTGACTGGCATGCGTGAGTCATATGGACACACATATCACCCAGCACATTTCTTGCAGTGGGTTTTGTCACCCTGTGTAGTACTGGCTACTATGGTGACTCCAGTATGTATTACAGTTGTCATGGTGCCACTATGGATGTCTACTATCTGCTGCCATAACATTCAGCCACCCAATTCCCTTGCATGCTCACATCCATACCATAGATACAGGTAATGACACATTCTACTCCATTTGGCAATTGGTAGGTTGATTGACTTACCTTGTAGGTGTGCCAGGATTGAGGATGATGCTGGAGGGCTGCCTCTGTCGGATGCACATAATACACTCCCTATACATGGTTGAGCACAGGTAGTGTCATGTTTGGCATCCCTTTTTACTGTATGTGAGAGTCAGAGAGAGATGCCATTCCCTGGGTCCCAACTGTGTCAGTGTATGTGCTACGCATTGCCTCTTTGTTGCAGCCTCGGCATACTGGGCACGCCTCCATCTGCCTACTGGGGCAGGCTCAGGTTGTTCCTCCTCTGAGTCACTCTGTGCCTGTGCAGGCCTTGGCATTGGTGGGAGGCTGTGTGGCCCTGCCCCGTGCTGTTCCTGCTGCAGCTATTTCCACAGGATCATATTGTGTAGCATGGCATATACCATAACAATTTGGGTACATGTAGCTGGTGAGTACTGCAAGGCTCCACCAGATGTGTCCAGACACTGGAACCATGACTTGAGCATCCCAAACACACACTCTATTATAAGTCTGGTCTGTGCATGTGCCTCATTATGGCATTCTTGTTCAGGGGTGTCATCAGTCACGGCTCCAGTGTGTAACCAGCATCCCCCACTAGGTGACCGTAGGGGATGTCCACATTGGCAAATCTCTGGTACAGCTTCGTCAGAAGCCAAATGTGGGAATCATGATAGCTTCCAGGGCAGCCAGCACACACATTCATTATAATGCCTGGCCATCGCAGACAACCTGGCAGTTGATGGAGGGGATGCCCCTGTGGTTGATGTAGGCCCTACCCTGATCACCAAGTGGTGCTTTGTTGCATATGTGCATGCAGTCTATAGCACCCACTAACTCAGGGTATTCTGCTATTTGGTGGAAGAGACGCATATTGTTGACCAACACCTCACAGGTGTTGAGGAAATATACGTGCTCACCGACATGTACTGACATGACATCCAGGAACTGGTGGAATACTCTAGATGCTGATGCCTGTGATATCCCCATGATATCCCCAGTTGAGCTTTGGGAGGTACCTGTGGCTAGTATTCCAAGGCCTACACATACCTTGGCATCCACTGGGATGGGATCCCCTCAGTCAGTTTGATATGTCAGGCATGGTTGGCACAGCTCAAAAATTTGCTGTAGAAGGTCCCTGTACACCCTATAGCACTCCACTATCTCCAGCTCATGTAGCCCCTTGTTACCCTGGATCTGTACACTTTTCTCCGTCTCCTCACTGTGGTCTAATCGGCAGCTTTCACATCCTCACCACCCTCAACCTCTTGCACATGTTCTATGTTACTTGCTGCAGCCCCTCTTATTTTGTAGGTTTGTTTGCTAAAAGTTCCCCGCTTGTCTACACTGGTGGTGTAGAGTATGGGAAAAACCAGAGGGAAAGGTGTTTGCTTAGCTTATTGTAGTGTTCTGGGTTGGACTGGTCTGCTGCATGTGTAATTGGATGATTCTGATACATTTTACCTGCCAGCTATGCTAGTTCTTCTTGATTACCTTCTTACTGCTGTTTTCCCTTCCCATTGCCTTCTTGTTTAAGCCCAGGGATATGCCACACAGAGTGCTCAAATGTGCGAAGTGCTGCTATTTCCTGGTTTAACTTTTTTTTCTTCCTTTAAAACCCAGTGGGCTGGGCGCAAACCTGCTTAGACAATGTAAAGCATGCTAGGCAGATTCAGACACCCCCCCAGCAAACCTAAGCCACAGGGCTCCAATCCACTTACTGTATGCCTGACAACCCCCCCCCCCACCACGATGTCAGCTAACTCCTAGGCTTGCACCAAGCTATTCCTACTATTACACTGTTGGGACCTGTCTAGCATGCTGGGGAAAAATGGGGTTCACTATCATTCCCCTCATTTGCATAGGATTGCCTGCTAATGCATAGTTACATGTCTCACACTGAGCCTGCCCCCTTAGCAACCACTACTCACTGGCCATGTTGTCTTCTGCCTGCCATTGACTTGCATGGCAGAATACTGATTTTAGTTAGAATGCTTAATTTAGGTTTATTTTGTTATTTTCCCCCGATCCCATTTGCGCACCACTGCCCTATGCTTAAACAGCCGAGATCAGCTAAAAAAAAATAAATAAAAGTTGATTTATAATGACCTTATACTTGGCCATTGGCATGGTTCCTAACTGATATGCAGCCTTTATTTGGAGCTGTCACAGCTCTGTTTTGGATTTTGTTTCTACAGATTGCACTAGTCCTGCACAGCTGGTTGCAAGCTTCCTGGATCACAAATTCACCTCATTTGCATGGATTTCTTCTGCAAATGGGGTGATTTGCATACAGGGGCTTAGTCTGTGCAGGACTGGTGCAGGAGCACTTGTACATGCCCCTGCAGGCTGTTCCTGGGTTCGCACGGCAGACATATTGCCTGCTGGAGCTCCTGCACTAATCCTGCATGCCATGCAAGGCATAGAGAATCCAGGGGTGTATGTTATACTCCCACACCATGTAGATGAATTATTGATACTGTGTTACTTCTTGTCAGTTTGCTATCTGTTCCTTATTGCAATATTAGCAGCTTACCATTGTTTTATGTAACCTAGACAATTTATTCATCAAGGGCAGTAGGCATTGAATTTGCAAATGAAACATTGAAATATAAAGTTGCTTGTTAGTAGCAACCTATTCATTAGTACAGATCTCTTTAATGTGGAATTAGTCAGATGACTGTTACTTCCCCAGATATTTTGCATATTGACTGATTTTAAGTAACCTATTATGGTTGACGTTCTGAAATGGGCAGTTTTGTCATTATGGCTTCATATGTTTTGTTTCATTACTTACTGGAAAAATAATTTAATTAAATTGGGAAGGTGGTTAAAAAACATATGCATGCCTGCATCATGCAAAATGTGTGCAAGGGGCCTATGATTTGAAAATAACCAAAAGGTAAAGTTTATCTACCACTAGCCAGATGCATTTTCTTTGAATGTGGTTTTCAATGTCGTGGCATTTCAATGACTGCAAGTTTCAGTGGTAGAGAAGTTTACTGTTAATGCTAAGTCTGTTTTCTTTGAAGGGTGAATTGCCTTGTTTAGCAAATATCTATCAGCATTTGTGCTATAAAGTTTGAAATAAAAACTAAATCCAAATGTCTGTAATCATTGTAGAAGTAAAAAAAAATAGTATGCACACTGACAGGTTTAAAGAGTGTTTATAGTAAATGGGGAGAAATAGTCAAGCAATGGGACACTGTAATGGATGTGGGGGTAGGGGTCTGTTATTTTGACTACAGGAACCCTGATCCATTACCTTGCTATGAGCCCCATTTGACCAAGATCCAGCTCTACAGACAAGGTTAGGACGCATTTTGTAAGGGTTTTGGCTTCTTTGGTGGCTTTCTGAAAATGGGTGAACTCTAGAAGTATTCTAGAAGCACCAACTTGGTCTGCTTTATCTACTTTTATAAAGTACAACAAACTGGATTAATTTTCCATATCATTAGAATCACTCTCCAGGGGCTCCTGGATCCTTAACTTACCTTTCCTCTTCCTTTCTTTGTTTCTAAGCCATGATAATTGACCCAGATTACTTAGCTACTGCAACAGTGATCTAAATATTGAGCACAATACAGTTGTATAATTAAAATTACCATAACTGTAGAGGTTCTAATAGATCACCCAATCTAGAAGTGTCTTTTTGGATTTGGGTGCCTAAGCAGTGATACATTTCTCTGTGGTACATTTGGCTGGGGACACATGGCTGAAGTGACATTTAGCTGCAGAGAAATATGGCTGTTGTGAATTCCATGTGGGCAAAAAGAAAAATGCAGTGCCATGTTCACAACTTCAATAACCAAATGCACAGGGGGAAAAAATGCCCATGGACCCCAAGGCAATATGAGACAGCAGACAATATGGCTTGCATCAGCAGCTGCAGCAGGCTGGCCAGTGGGCATGTCAGTGGCAGCAAAAATGCAATGAACAATGGGAAGTGCCATTATAACTGGTGTGTGGACCACTAACAGCTTCAATATCTAGGAAAAATTATATAAAATGCATACTGGAGCATAAATGTGACTACAATAACATGCAGGATTTCCTTCATGCCATAGCATAGGTCTGCATGTTGTAATTCCATAACCATGTACTCTATAATGAGTGGAACACTCATTACTTCTTTTGCCTCAACATACTTGATTATTAAAGTTATGGACATGACAGTGTCTGTTTCTGTTTGCCCACAGGGAATTTTTAACAGCTGTATTTCTTTCTCTGCAGTTGAATGTCACTTCGGCCATCTGTGTCTAACCAAATATACCACAGGGACTTGATTTGCTGCATAGGCACCTGAACCTGTCTTTTTATTATAAGACTTTTTTATGGTGATTATAACACAAAACTATAGCCAGAGGTGACCATCTGGAAAAAGTCTCCTTTGACACTGGTTGTGTTTTCCTTCTACTTTCCAAAGAGACAAACAGATGGTCAGTTTTCTTGAAAGGTTGAGTTTTGTCTAGCCCCCTTATTCAGTCTGCTTTCTTTTTGTGTTGCCAACGTGCATATGACCTTGTACATCTAGCATACCACTGTGTTTGTTTCCCAGCACTGTCCTTTCAGAAATAGGTGATCAGTAGGAAGGATATGTTGTTGCTGCTGCTGTATTCCCTGATAATCACTTCTGCATTGTCTTCCCCTAAAGAGGGAGCAATTATGAAATGTTCTGCCAGTTAAAGGATGTTATCTCTTACAGCTATTGAAAAAAAAAATAAGAATGTAAAATACCATTTCCATGATGGTTAAGGACATCTGTTAATGGATTTCTAAGGGAAGAAAGAGGTAGTAGTTTTCTGTTGTAATATATTTTGTGACACTTGACAAACTTTTAGTCAAGCCCTCCAATGGTTCTTATTATTGAATTTACAAAGCCTTTGATTGCGTAGATTGGAGATTTGTATGGTATGTGTGCAGGTCTGTAGGGTCGGTGTCTCAACAGTTAGAACACTTGCCTTTGGTGCTAGAAGTCAGAAGGTTGTTGTTCTAATCCTAACTCAGATGCTTGGATTGTCTTTTCTACTGCTTACATTGCAATACAGTGCAGTGAGGCATAAGGGGTGTTGCATATGCAGTCCTTTGGGTGAGATGTTAAGGATATGGCTCAGTATGTCTCTCTGCTGCATCCTTGCCAACTTCTCAACCTTCTGTATCACATGCATCATTATCTAAGCCCAATACATGGCTCAAAGATGTAGTTTGTGATGGTACACCATCACTGTAGTTTGGAAACCACTTTAACTTTAAGTACTCCAGGATAAAGCAAACTCATCTGCTGGCTCCATTGTTCTCACTGACATTAGATTAGATTACAGATTCAAAAATTTCAACCACTTCACTTTTCTTTCATTTGAAGATACGTCTTCCACACTGTGTTCCTGTTGTGCCTATCATCTCTACGAGCTGAACTCTGCACTGAAAAGAGTAGGAGAACTTCTCTGTGTCCTGACCTAATTTCCTATAGTCAGTAGGCACATCACTTCTTTTCTCCCTTGAAGAGATCCAAATTAAAGGGCCCTTTATATCAGCATGAAAATTACTTTATAGCCAGCTACTTGCAAACATTAAAACTAACACATATAATTTGAAAGTATTGGCCCCATTATCAGTGTCCAATTTTATTTTTGTTTTAACCGAAACTAAGAAACATTTTGCACTCACTAAAATCATAATAATTGGGAGATTCTCTGGTGGAAGTAAATTTATCACAACCTTATGGTTTGCTGATGATAGGTTACATCAAAAAAACTTTGATGAGTGGGCGTGGCTTAGCATGAGCCTTGAGTAACAGCACTTTCTCTCAGCTCTGCCTTATCATATCTTTTATGACAGGGATTTTTAATTATAACTAACTAAAAATATTTTTTTATGTATATAGTTTCTTTTCATAGTCTATTTAGTTAGTATAAAATATTTTTTAATTATTTTTAACTTTTCCTGTCAAAATACAAGAGACAAGTTTCTGGCATCTGACTTCAACGTGAACTTAAAAAAAGCTTCTCACCAGGACTCAGCATTAAAAAGAGAGTTTCAAACATTATTAACTACTATACAAGAACTATCAACAAAATTTGACAGAATGGATATGAAGATTGATAATTTTAAAGAAACCACTTTGCAACAAATGGAGACAATTCATCTAGATCTTAAACAACAGAAGAAACAAATTACTGGTATTGAAACTTCTTTAAATGACATGGATAGTAGAATACAACAACATGAGCATAACCCAGAGTTTTTTCTAAAGCAGAATACCCTGCTTCTAACAAAAATAGATGCTCTAGAGAATATATCACAAAGAAATAACATCAGGATCTTTGGGTTACCAAACAACTTGGAAGAAAACAATTTGGAGAAGTTTTTAACCTCATGGCTACCTGAAATTTTGAAGCTCCCTGAAGTGTTTTCTTTTGGTATAGAAAGAGCCCACAGGTCCTTGTCTTCATCTAAAAATACCACAAGCAATTCTACTAAATCAATTATAGTTACATTTTTATCCACTTATTATAAAGAAATAGTTTTGAAGACAGCTTGCTCTAGATCACCCATTAAATACAAGGACAACATAATTCATTTTGATAGTGACTATTCTCCGTATGTAATAACCAAAAGGAAACAATTCTTACCATTGCTTAAAGAACTTAAAAAAAACTCAAAGTCACACCTGCTTTTCCCTGCAAGGGTGAAAATCTTCCTTCAAGATGGTTCGAAGATATCTGAGGAACTAGATGCAGCCATCAATCACATACAATCTATTAAAATATTGGAAAAAAATAGATGAAATGGACTGGGCTAGTTCAAGTCTTAAAAGGATTACTGAAAATGGTAACTGGAAAAACAGTTGAACATAAGAAGAAACATTAAAAATAATTTTTAATAATATGGAGTTTATGTTTTTTATTTACATATTTTTTTCTTATGACCCAGAAGTCATGGAAATTGAAAATGATTCAACAGGTGAGTGTTGTTCTAATGTCTATTATATTGTGTTTTTAGCTTGTGTTTACCTATTGACTAGTTATTTAGATTCCTTTAATAGCTATTAGCACTTTGTTTATATTATTTCCTTTTTACTAATGTTAGTTCTCTATATTTTAGATATTTTTTAAAATATATGTTAGCATATACCCTATATAAATACGCTTTATTAACATTCTACCTTGTTAAGGTTAAAGGGAGGGAAGGAAGGGAAAAGATGAAAAAAGAAAAATAATATATAATAATCAAAAAGGTTTTGATTATTGCCCCATAATTGCTTACACTTCTGAATATATTGGCTGCCCAGGTTTATTATTATTTTGTTCATAAATGTTAAGAAGCCGTTTTTTGCTTTGATTGCATGGCTGGCGTTCCGGTTGCTGTCTTATTACATTATCTGTTAATAGAGTGTTTATATGAATAGTTTAAAGCTTACTTTCACCACAGTCTTTTTATCCTTTTATTTGGGGGTTGTTTTTTGTTACATATCTCTTTATAGTTGTAGGACATATGTGTTAAATAAGTTTTTGGAGAATTTATTATGTGGAGATTCCCTGTGGAGTTTTTAATTGGTTCTGTGCTGCTGCTGTTTAGTGCTGTTATCTGTATGCCTTTGTGTGTGTGGCTGGGAATTGCTCACCTTTCAAGTTTTATTAAGCCTATGTAGTTTTTTGTTGTATAATTAAGCTAAGTAACTTCATTTGATGCTCTTTTAATTAATGTTACATCTGTTTTATTGGCTTTTGTTGGTTGGTGGCTTTGGGCATGTAGCAGACCCGAAGATTGAATAAATCCGAGGGTGTTTTTTTTTTTTTTTTTTTTAGTTTTCTTTTCTTTGGTTCATAGTGAGGGCTCTGATTGTTGCTGGAGTGTCTCGAGCAGTGCTCGAGCCTATGCAAGCCTTGATTTGATGTTTGAATAGCTTACAGTTTCCCGCTGAAATGTCTGAAGCTGTTTATTCCATCTTCAACTCAGTGATTTGTCCGCACGCATCTCTGAACAGCTTCAAAGCTGCATGATGTCATCGACAACTTGATGGACTTCTTAAAAAGGAAGCATCTGAATTATAAAGTGTTTTTGGACTTTTACAACCACTTTCTTATTGTGAAGATATGTGTGCACTGTGGAGCAATTAAGCAGTGTAACCAGTGGCAGATCTTAACACTGACAATGATATTTTGAACTTGTACAAAAAGGGGATAGAAGGCATGAAATATAGCAGGTAGAATTCAATTGTAGAGCATGAATGTTTGAATTGTAGTCATTGCAGCAATAGTATTCTTTGGTGACTTCTTGTCTCTTGGGCATAAGCAAGTGGATACAGTGATGTTACTGACAATATTAGTATGTCCTTGCATGTGCAGTACAACTTGTAGGTGTTCATGTGTGCACATATTTCTCTGTAGAACTGTCCATCAAACTCTGCTTAGAAGAGTGACACACTGAAAGAGTAACTCAGAGACATTTATGAGATAGACATTCATTCATATTTCAGGTTTAGAACTAACAGATTTTGCAAAGTGACACATTGAATGAGCAACTCAAAGTCATTTAAGAGATGAGCTAACATTCAGTTTAGAAGCTTCAATAATATATATTTTGTACATAGAAAATCTGAACTGTTAAATGATTACCTCAACGGATTTGTGCATTGTGAACATTCTTTTTTAATTTTTCGGTCTTCCATAACTCTTTACCAATGTAATTCCTGAATTGTATTGCATTTGCTTGCTTACACTTAAATTTTATTCACTGTACTGGCTTTAAGTTCTGTTTTATTACTCTGCCTAAGGTTATGAATGAAAAAGTTAAATAGACTAGTTTACCTGCTCAGTTTTCAAAATGGAAAATAAATGGTGCTTGTGTATTGTCATGGCCACACTGAATCTTAACTGTGTTTAGCTACATGTGAGGATCCCTCATGCCCATGGCCCTTACTTGATGGTTTAACTGCTTTTCTGCTGGTCTGCTAACACTTTTTTTGTGAAGTTCCACTATGAGCCATATAACCCTTTCATTATGACACTGGAGTCGCACTGCTGCAGAAGTGTGCCTTAACACTGAGGGCCTTAATCATATTTGTAGGTATGGAAGCACACTAGTGGGGAGACTAGATGAAAGTTCCACGTACCTAATTGTAAAGATTATCATGGATGGGCACATTTTTTGCCTCATTTATATGTGTGTATGCTCCTCATAAAAAATGTGTGGGTTTCTGGACTTTTACGGAATTTCAATGAGGAATAAGTTCAGTAAATAATGACAAGTTTCATTTGCTTCAGAAAAATGCATGCTAGCAGTAACTGTCTCATTCTAGTAACTCTCCAAGTTGATGAGAGCAATATTTAAAATTGGTCCATGTGTTTGGGGCTTCGTCCAGATTTTTAATGTTAAGAGGTCGATTGGTATGGGCACTCTCTGCACTGATCATAAAATACTGCTTCCAAAAGAGAAGCACGCCCTTGTGGAAAGTAGATGACAGTAACAACTTATGCTACGTGTTTGTACATAAATGAAGTCTCTACTAAGTCTGTTTCACACATAAGAAATCCATTCAAGCTCATTGTGTTTAATACTATCAGTTAGGGTACTTATATTTTCTGCAACCTGTTCATTTCGGTTTGCCAGCAGTGCATGCATGAGCATGAGATGCTTACAGTGTGGTTGCGATAATGCATAGGTACCAAATAAATTAATAAGTAAATAAATTCATCCCTAGTTTAGCAGTTATGACACTCTTGGGAAGGTGCAGCCTTCAGTTTGCAGCAGGATTTAATATAGAAATTCATTCTGCCTGACATTGAATGTTATAGCTTCACAAAACCACAGTACGTAGTGGTTGTTAACGTTTTTGTATTCATTGCTATATGTTAATGACATGAAAATATTAAAAGTCAATATATTGATACAATTAATTCTCTTAAAGGTACATACATTTGAATAACTAGAGGAAAGTTACCAAATTTCTTTCAAATTCTGTGGTACGCTCAGAGTTTTATTATTTTCAGTAGTCGTGTTTTTGCTTACCAGCTATGTAAAGATAAGAAATCACCAAATGTAACACGACATACTGCAAATACTGCTCTCCAATTTATATTAATGTGCTTCTTTACTTTTATTTTTAAAGTTTAAGTAAGAATTACAAACTAATGTGTCTTTTATGACTGCTTGTGAGGTATGGATATTATTATGCGTCTTGGCCTACAAACAAAATCTCACTTTAGACAGATTTAAACTTTATCTAATCTATATATCCTATACTCACAGTAATGTTTCAGTATATCTTACTGCCAAATTGTATAGCACATGTTTAGGTTATATCTGAATAGCTCAAAATATAATAAGAAATATAGTTTTATATCCTATTTACAGTTTATTTCAATTCAGTAGAGCTAACAACTATGATACTAATGTTTAACTGTCATGTGATGCATTCTTGTATTGGGCTGACTACAGAATCTTTAGAACAGAGTACATTTTTAGTATTGGTCATTCTCATAGCTCTATAGTTTTAAAAATAATTTAAATATTTGGTTATGATTTCTCTAATCTAAGCATAAATCTGGAAACTAGATTACAACAACTAAAAATTTTAGATGCAAACATGTCTCAAGCTGCCATTTTGAATTTCAGTCTATAATAGCACATTTACAGATTTATAGGTTTATGTATAGCCTTTTTTAGGTAATGCAATAATTGCTTGACCTTTAACAATATATAAATCTGGGAAACGTTAAAATAACTTTGTAAAAAGTATATTGTTCTCCTTTTGGGTTTAATTCTTATACATTAATGGCCCCTTTTAGAAAATAATAGGTAAACTAGATAGGGTGTTGAAATATTTTGCCATTTTTTAAAACTGTAAGCAGCTATATATAAATCTTAATGTCAGTTCTGGTTAGTTTTGCTACCTGAAATCAAACACCCTATAATGAATCCAACATTAAAGAAGGTGATGGCATTTTTTTGAAATGCAGGGGTAAACACCTTAAAAAGGACATAAAAAAGTGTAATGAATAAATATGTACATATATAGACTTAAAATATATATACATACTCTAATATATAAAAGCTTTGCTAATTGCAACACCTCTGGGGTGATATATATTTATGTGGAATGTGTGATTCATTCTATGTTGGTAAAACCGAAAGGAGATTGAGGAAGAGAATGTATGAGCATGGTTATGACATCAGAAAAAGAAAAGACAATAATGCCTTGTATAAACATCATGAAAATGCTGAATTCAAGTTTTTTTGTAATTGAAGTCGTCCCTTTTGATCCCAGGGGAGGTCCATGGGAGACCTGCCTGGAATACAGGCAGTTATACTGGCAAATTGTTTTAGATGCCAGTACCCCTCTAGGTCTTAATGAGTTTTTAACTATAAAACCTGTTTTGAAATTAAGGTCTGCTAAACTATGATAAGGTTTAACTTCATACAATTTTTATTCAAGTTTATATTTTATTCTATACAGCTTTTATTAGGCATCTATTTATGTAATGTCATTCTTAAGGGCCATGTATTTTGAATTTTACATGCAAACTGTGAATTTAAATGTAGTATATGTTTTTTCCACCAGGTGGTGATAGTGTCTCTTTATTCATCATTTTTTTTTTTTATCAGTACACATTGATGCTTGAATTTTAATTAAGGTTTTATTATATATTAGAGTATGTATATATATTTTAAGTCTATATATGTACATATTTATTCATTACACTTTTTTATGTCCTTTTATGCATTTTAACACAGTGTTTTTATGTCTTTCATGATTGACTATTTCACATACACACTTTTACTTTTTTACTTAATGTTGTTTTTTCATTGGTTCATTCAAACAGTGGCAGGTTATATATTTAATTGTGTAATGAGGTCAATTTTATCTGATGAAGTAGTTGATGAAAACGTAAGAGGAACTGGTTACACAGCATTATTAATTGTGTTTCATTGGAATAAAGTGAAGTTTTGTCCTGTAGCTGAGTTCTCTGTGCCTTTTTTCGGTTTACCCTATAATTAATCTTCATATAAATATTGCTCTTATGTAGTTCCAACAAACATATATGCCTGGTTACACAGCATTATTAATTGTGTTTCGTTGGAATAAAGTGAAGTTTTGTCCTGTAGCTGAGTTCTCTGTGCCTTTTCTTGGTTTACCCTATAATTAATCTTCATATAAATATTGCTCTTATGTAGTTCCAACAAACATATATGCCTTTTGTAGAAATATATCATACACTCTATTTATATCTTTTTTCTTCTGACTTTAAATAATGCTGGTGTTATTTGGTATCATTTTTGTAATATGTTACTAGTCAACCTGTTTTATTAGTTATTCTAACACAAGTGTATGATGAGTTCTCCTTTTTTGCATAACTTTGACATTCATATATACAAGCCATGTTTCTAATGGTGAAATAGTTCATATTCAGGCAGAGCATGATAGAAATATGCTGCTAGTAAGAATGTTAATTTGAGTGACTAATGTCACTCAAATTAGGAGTTTATAACTACAGGTGGGTTTTAGAAGGTTTTATTGTTAGAAGTTTCTGTTATAATTTTTTTGATAATAATTTTTCTGATGTTCACTGAAATGTGTAACGTGGAAAGTTATTTAAATATTTGTAATTTTAAATCTTTTTTCTGTGTATCATATATATATAAATTACTGTATTCCCTTACTTTTTTTCGTATCATCTCATAGTCTAAAATTTAATAAAAGTCGTAATCAGCATGTATTTCAGCCCAACAAACTTACAACATGACATCACTTAATTGTATTTCTCTTAATGTAAATGGGCTAAATAATCCTAACAAGAGAAGGTCTTTGAATAAATATCTTCAATTACATAATTCACAATTATTTTTTCTGCAAGAAAGTCATTTGATAGAAGATGATATTTCTAAATTAGACACTAACTCTTTCTCAATCCGTGTTAGTTCTGAACACTCTCAAAAATGAGGTGTGTCAATACTGTGGCATAATAAACTACCACACCCTAAAATAATAGATACAAACAAAGATAATAAAGGTATGGTAGCATCTGTTGTCATACAATTTAATAATTTAATATTCACTCTAATAATTATGTAATGGATTCCTGGCTTTGGGCAGACCTCAGCACAACAACATATTGATCATATTATCCAATTTTCTAAGGGCAATATTATTTTAGCTGGCAATTTGAATTGCATTTTTAGTAGTTCTGACTCTACTTCTAAACGTAAGAGAAAAGTTTTGAGTTCAGCTAGATTACTAAAAGAGTTTTCAAATTCCTTTTTATTGAAGGACATTGATAATTATGCTGACCCAAAATCACTATTCTATACATTTTTTTTCACGCAGACACAACACATATTCAAGAAAAGACAGTTTTTATCTCAAACAGTTTAACAGATTCTTTAAGTAATGTTAAAGTTTTCACATGTCCCTTTTTCACTATTCTATAACGTTTGATATATATATTTATACATGTACAAATGATCAGACAAAACAAATTCCAGCATATATCACCAAATTAAAATATTTTAACACCTTCATATTAGAAGAAGTTCATAGTTTTTTTTTAGAATTTAATGCCAACAATAATACACCTGAAAATTTTGTCTGGGATGCAATTAAGGCATATTTGTATGGCAGTATGAAAAAAAGACTTTTAAGAGATAAAGATTTAAAAGAGATACAAACAAAAATGGATATCTTGAATCTTGAGTTATCAAAAAATCAACAAGAAAAATTCAAATTGGATGAATTAAAAATGTTAAATAAGACGTATCTTGAGATTCTAAACCATAAAACTATGATTAGTCTAGCGAAATCTAAATTTATTAATTTTCAATGAATCCCAGATCTTTGAATATTTTATCCAATAAAGTAAAAATATTGAATAAATTCAATCACATTAAATAAATATATTCACCTCAAAAGAAAAAAAAAATAGTATCTGATTTACAAAACATATTAACTGAATTTAGAGAATGTTTTCTTAATCTAAACCAATCATCTGCATTAATAAACCCAAAGAAAGATATTCAAGCCTTTATTAATAAAAATTCTGCAAAATGATTAACAGAAGAACAAATTAAATTACTTGATAGTCAAATTACATCAAAAGACATCCAAGAGCAAATTAATATACTCAAACAAAACAAAGCACCCAGTAATGATGGCATTATTCCAGAAATCTACAAAATTCTTCTGTATAAAGCACTGACTTTGTTACTTTCAGTTTTTAATACTATACAAAATAAAAATACTATTCCTGTGTCATGGAAATATACATTCATTTATCCTATCCTAAAGCCTAAAAAAGACCCTACAAAATGTACTTCATATAAACCTATTTTGTACTAAACATGGACTATAAAATGTTTATGTCTATATAGTCAAAGAGGTTTAAGATTGTTTTCCCAACTTAGTAGATGAAGACCAAATAGGTTTCATAATAAATAGAACAAGTTATAATAACATTAAAAGAATAATAACCTTAATTGTGTCATCTAAAAACTTTAAAAAATAACCTAACTATAGTTAGTTTAGATGTCAATTGTGCTTTTGGCACAGTTAATTTGGATTACTTATTTATTCTTCTAAAGGAACTCAATTTTTCAAACAATTTTATAAATCTTATTATTCAGTTATATATAGGCTATCAATCTTATATCAAAATTGGTTCTAATATTTCTCAGTTCATACCTATTACTAAAGGAACTAAACAAGGTTGTCCATTATCCCCTCTTTTATTTACCTTAGTTATGGAGCCTTGGGCAAATTTGATTAAAGATAATAGTAAAGTTTTGATACAAGTCTAAATAAAACCTCAAAGATTCAAATGTTTGCAAACAAAATTCTGATTACTTTGGGTGGTAGGAATCCAACAATTCAAGAATTATTTAATGATATAGGTTATTTTCAAAATAACTCAGGTCTTAAATGTAATCACAATAAAACTCAAATTTTGTTATCTGGTTCAAACAATATAATATTCAAAACAAATTTGAAAAATATATCCCACAATCCCAACAAATAAAATATTTAGGTATAATTATTGACAATAGTTTACAAGAAATTCAAAAATTGAACTTCAATAAAAGTTTAACAGAAATAGATAACCTAATACATAAATAGTCTAAAATAAAATTCTCAATAGAGGAGAAATTATCAGTTATAACGATGATACTTCTATCAAAAATCCTATACATAGTTCAGTCTATTTCTATTCCTCCACCTTATGCAATAATTAAAAAGGTTAACACTATGATTAAAAAATGTCTTTGGTACCAATTAAACCCAGGACCTCTTTAACATACCATATGTACAGCTGGGATAATGGAGATATTGCATTACCAAATTTAGAAATTATTCAATCTCCTCAGTTATTAAAACAATTTTGTATCTCATAGATAGTTAATATTCAGTTAAATGGAAAGACTTTATCCTATCTTCATCACAAAATGTAAATGATAATAATGACCTGTTTAAGCTAAATCTAGTAAATAACACATTCATATGGAAACTAAAGGAATATTTTTCCTTTTGCCCTCCCCAAGATTTTCTATCAAATTATATTAATATTATTTAAAAATCCTTTAAAAATTTCATTCATAGATTCCAGTCTTATGAAAATTGATTATTCCTTATTTTTCATATAGCATATACATAGGGGGTTATTTTCTACACAAATTTTCATAAAATGTCAATATTTGAGCAGCACATCTGATTTATTGGCATCAAATGGTAAAAAACAATGAATTGCAATCCATTAATACTTTATTGGAAGAGAATGATCTTGATTCAACACTATGGCTTGACTTGCAAGAAGATAGAAATTACATTAAAAATAAACTTGATTTAATACCTTTCTTCAGTTAAAAATTTAATTCCCAAACATATTCATTACTTGATAGTTTGTTCTCAACAGAGCAACTTAACTAAAATTAGCCTGTTGTGTGTATATATATATATATATATATATATATATATATATATATATATATACTATTAAATCAGACTTAAATATATTCCCCTGGTAATTATTAGAAATATTTCTCTGACATTAATAACTGTAACCCTTCAGATAAAGATAAATTACATTTTCTTCAGTCAGCAGGAAATCTACTTCATCACTTAAATGGCAAATGTTTACTTGGAGATTTTTAAATAGATCATTCATCACTCCATATAACATAAATAAGATGTTTAAAGAATATTTACTTTATTGGAGATGTAGGAAGGCACAGAATGCTGATTGGGCACATATTTTCTATGATTGTTTACACATGAAAAATTTTTGAGAAGATATCAATAATTTCTTACAAGCAATATTCACTGAAAACGTTCTACTTACTCAGTCACTAGTCTTATTTAATTCTCCAAGTTCATCCTGTTTAAAATCAAGTAAATATTTGCTTCTTTGGTCTGTACTGTCCATAGCCAGGAAATAAATCACCAGAAATTGGAAATCATCACAAATTCCTTCTTTTCAAAACTTTAAATATCTTCTCTTGGAAGTATCCAAATTAGAATCAATGACAATCAAGTCTAGATCTTCTAGGAATACAGCAATGTATAACCAATGGATGAACTTAATTGATGTATTAGAAAATCAATAATTTAAAGGTATTAATCAACTTTTATACATTTGTTTTAACTTGAATTATTTGTATATGGTATAGTGAACATCTTTGTACATAGTTCATTGTCTTTTTTTTGATCTTTTATATTAGTATTTTTGTTTTTATCTAACTCATTATCAAATATGTTCAGTTCTGTGTTAATAATTGTGTGTTTCAGTAATGACTTTAATAAAACTTATTAAAAAAAACGTTGATGAAACATATAACTTTTTCATAATCGTTAGAACAATGAAATGTAATCGATTTGTGTTGATGTTTCTTGATACAATATTACGTTGAGCTAAGCAATAGTTTTCTAACTTATGCAAGTATACTTAGCATTTTTTGTGATGTTTTATTTATGTTACTGTTACTCCTTGTGATGTTTCAAGAGGTTCATAGTTATATTACCAGGTTAAAATTGCCAAAACATGCTTGGCTGCAACAATGAATTATTAATAAATTGTGGAATAGTTTTCTTTGTTGTTGTGGTAATTATGTATAATTTTGCTGTTTACTGAGTATTGAGCTCAATTTCTTTCTCTTCAGTCATTTTAAAATTTTCAGTGAGCTTACTGTTTTCTTTAATAATTATTTTTAGTCATAAAAAATGTTTCTTTTGGTTGCTGTACATTTGCATAAATAACAATTTCTTAGCAAAAAATCTTATGGAAGAGAACCTTTATTGACTCTAAATATGCAACAGTAATGGACTACTTTTTTAAAAGTTTATGCATTGTCAGATAACAACTTACAAACAAAAGTATAGCATCTAATCTTAAGGAGGCTATTATTCTACCATATTAATTATTTATTTTTATTTATTTTCCATTTGTTTACCAGGAAAGTCCACTGGGCCAAAAATGAGCCCATTTTCAATGGAGGACCGTGGAAAAAAGCTCCTAATTCAGTGTTACAATACAAATCACAGTTTTATAGTACAGTCATAGTCTATAGTTTATACATAGTTCATTAATAAAAATCAAAAAACAGTTTGTAACTTGCATGCATATTGAACAGTGGAAGTAAAAGCAGTTTGTCACTTTACTTAAAGTGTGAACAGAACAAGGACATAGTATACTGAAGATATAAACATGAGTTATGTACATATTTAACAGTGTAAATCAAGGCAGTTTGTTACCTATACCTAGTATAAAGTGTGAAAGCAACAAGTATATAATATACTGAGGAAAAAAAAATGACTGGACATGAAATAGTAAAAGTATATCGGAGTCTGCATCAATGGAGCATAATTATGTAAGAATTAAGAGCAGGTGTCGAGGAAAGGACCTTACAATTCCATGTTATTTGGGATGAGTTAGAGGCAACAGAGGAAGAAGTGAAATGTATAGCAGAGATGAGAGTTAGGATGAAGCAGGATCATGTAGAGTAGGAATGTAGTGGATGAAGTCAGGTGGGATGAGAACAGGAGCATTCCCAATGAGAAGAAAGGCATGACTGAAGCTGTTTTTTGAAGGAGGAAAGGTTGTTGATGGTTCTAATTTGTGGGGGAAGGGAATTCCAAAGTCGTGCTAGAGAGAATGATAATAGAAGTGGCCCTGGGGTCCATATAGGCTTAGAAATTTCTAGAAGGTTTTGGTTGTTGGACCTAAGAAGTCTGTTGGACTGATGCATTTTGAGGGTGGAGGAAAGTGTAGGACAATGTAAAGGTTTGAAGATGAGTTTATGGGCAATAGAAAGCTGAATATAGGAGAGATAGTTCCAACCAATTCAAGGAGTGGAGAGCCTTGTAGTCATGGGAGGAGGATTTGGATCCATTAGCAAACTAAGAGATTTTATTATAGCAGGAAACAAGCTTAGACTTTAGAGAGTATTGAAGGTTGGTAAGAAGAGGGGCACCATACATAAGAGAGGGAATAAGATAAGTAGTAGAGAGGGTGTGCTTGGTTGAAGATGTGAGATAACGACCATGGCGGTATAACATGCCCAGTTGTTGATGTGTTTTCTTAATATTAGTTTGTATGTGGACATCGGGCTTTAGTTGATCATCAATAATGACTCCTAGAAGCTTTGAGTGGGGAACTATTTCAATAGGGGTCGAGTTTTGTCTAGTTATGGAGAAAGAGAGCTTATCTATTTTGAAAGATTTAGAAGGGGTAAATATGATCTTGGATTTTGAAGGGTTGAGGGCAAGGTGATTATTCAGCATCCATGCCTCAGTACAAGAGAAGGCATCTTGAGTAAGTTTCAAGGGTTTGGGTAAGGATGTGACAGAACAGATTATGGTGGAGTCATCAGCGTATTGGATTAGTTTAGCGTTTGGAATACAGTGATGAAAGTCATTGACGAAGATGTTGAACAGTAGGGGGCCAGGTATGGAATCTTGTGGGACACCTGTAAGAGTGTGGAGGAAGGAAGAGATAGAATTTTTCCAATTGACTGCTTGCTGTCTGTTTGAAAGGTAGCTGGAAAACCAGCTGATGGAGGAGGAGAAAAGATTAAGCTGAGAAAGTGTGGACAAGAGAACGGTATGAGATACAGTATCAGAGGCTTTGGATAAGTCTAAAAGAAGGGTAGTTACAATGTTGCCAGAGTCACAAGCATGATTAACGGTTTCTAGAAAAGAGAGGAGGGCAGTGGTGGTGATGTGTCCTGGTCTAAAACCATGTTGTGTAGAGGTCAGCAGTTGGTTGTCTAAGAGATAGGGTAGGAGCTGTATGTGGATGCATTTTTCAAGAATCTTACAGATGGGAGATAAGATGGCTCTAGAATGGAAATTAGAGATTTCAGTATTGTTGCCTCCCTTATGGAGGGGAATAATGAAGGCTTGTTTCCAGAGGAGGGGTACATAGGCTTCTTGGATGGAACAGTTAATTAGGACAGAGATGTGAAAAGCAATGCCATTGACGGCTAGTTTGAGAAAGTTAGATGGAAGTTCATCTGGGGCAGCTGAACAAGGATTCAGTTATTGCAGGGGGTTTTATGGTGCTAACAGTGATAAGTTTAAAAGAGAAAGGGAGGTGATGAGTAAAGGTGGAGTTAGAAAGGGTTGGGGTTGTGGAAGGATATGAGGTCTGGCTTGTTACATTATTAGTTAATGACTTGGTGAGTTTGACTACTGAATCAATAAAGAAAGAGTTACATTGTGTAGCCAATGATAGATCAGAAGAGTTAGGATCTGGGCAGGGGTTATCCTTTTTACCAGGATGAAGTAGGGTAGAGATGCTGTTCTAGAATTTCTTTGGTTTTGATTTATGATCATTTTGTAGTATTGAGTAAAAGGATTTTTGGTCTTTGGAAACTTGTTTTTTTACTCTATTGTGGATTTGCTTGTATTTGGCTTAGGAATTGGGAGTTTTATGTTTTTGGTATTGTTTCCATAGTTTATCATGGAGATGCATGAGGGAGATTTCTTTTGAAAGCCATGGAGTAGTTTTGGATTTGACCCGTTTAGATCTGAGGGAGGAGAAGCTGTTAAGTAGGTTAAGAAAGGAGGTACTGAAGTAAGTTACAGCATTGTCCAGAGGAAGTGTTTTTAGAGGGTTCCAGTTTATTAGTTTTAAGGAGTTAGAGAAGGTTTGAGCATTGACGTTTTCAGGCAACGGACTGAGATAATATTATGATGTAGATGAATGGATGAAGGGGTATGACGTGCAAAGGCACGGAGAAACTCACTAACAGAGTCAGGTAAGGTACTGCTGTCAGAGATAATATGGGGTTGGGAAACTAGTATCCACTCTAGGATACTACCTGAAATACCAGCTTTTGTTGGTCTAGTGGGGAAATTGATTAGTTGGGTGAAGTTATATAGGTTTATATTCTGAGAGTTTGTGGAGGAGTTTAATGAAGCCCAGTTGATATTAACATCACCAAGGATTATGATGTTTTGCATGTTAGGTGAGATCCAGGAGAGAATATCCTCAAGAATGGGAATATTATTTCCTGGGGGGATGTATAGGGTGGCTATGCATATGCTTTTCTTGTTATTAATCTTTAGGTGGGCCAAGGTTACCTCAGCTGTAGCAAACTGAGGTATAGCTTTAGTATAGGGGGTAACTGTTAGGGAAGATGAGTAAAGTAATGCTGGGTTCAGTCCTTTCTTAAAATAATATAGTTTGTGGGAGTGATTTCAGGGTCTTTTATATGAGGTTTTAACCATGTTTCAGAGACAGAAAGAATAACTGGTTGATTGTAAGATAGCCAGGCATGGAAGTTAGCTAATTTATTGCATAAACTTAGGGTATTTATTATGACAAATAGGATGAATTTATGGGTAGAGAGGGAAGATGGTAGGGATGAGTTATTGTTCTGGTAGGATGAGGGACCTGGGTTGGGATGAATGTCACCAGAGAGGAGGATTGAAAGCAGTTGAAGTAGAAGTATGGAGTGAAGTTTAAAACCATTACAGTTAGGATTGAGGACAGGGTAGCAATTATGGGTTTGGATGGCAGGTATGTGGGCCATAGTAGATGTGCCAGGAACAAGTTTTCTGATAAATAGATGAGAATCATTATAATTATAGAATTATGGAGAAACATAAGGTGTGAAGTTTGACTTGAATTTGAGAAAGGTGGAGGTTGTATGGTAGGAGGGAGAATGGCAGATATTGGAGAGTGTGGTGAGATGGTGAAGGCAAGAGAGGAAGAGAGGGAGGTATAATAGGGCTAGAGGTAGTATGGATTTGTTAACCATGTTAGGTATAGATATAGTTTGAAGATTATAGGGATAAGTTGGGTAATGGCAGGTATTTGTACTGTTATGTTTGTGCTGTAGTGTGAGAATAAGATAGTGTAGAGCAGGGATTAGTGGAGTGGGAAAGTAGGCTGGAGAAAGGTATTTGGTAGCAGGAGGGTTTGTGTGTGATTGGTTGTTTGCAGAGTGGGAGTGGTTTGTGTGTGATTGGTTGTTTGCAGAGAGGGAGTGGTGTTGGGGGTATAAGTGAAGAGGTGCTGGGGCGGGTGGGAAATGGGGGCAAGGAGGAGAGTGGAGTGGGCAGAAACAAGAAGGAGTAGTGAGGAGATGTGCAAAAACCAATCAGCAACACAGCACCTTTTCTGCACAGAGCTAATGGTAAAGCCAAGGTATGTGAGTTTTAAAATCAACAGAGCCACTTAGGCAAGATACCAAGAATTTGAGGCTGTGGGTTAAAAGATACAATGTGGCTGCTGCTATTTGGGCAAGATACCAAACAGTTCAAGCTATTCTAAAGTACAGTAACGGAGAGAGCATTAGACAGAACTATCTTTGAGGACAGTGCCTCCTTTGGTATGTACCTAAGCAGACATATCCAACAACTGGAACATCCACAGAGTTTCCTCACTAAAAGAACTAGGGTGCAAATAACATATCCTATGCAGACCATTTCAAAGCCCTATCCCTGTATACTGTCAGACCTCACCCTGATGGACCACCTGCATATCCACAAAACAAACAGCACCAGAAATACCCATTCTAAAGACTTAAACCTTGCCTGTAATATAAATAGGAACTTGCATGAGAGAGATGTATGCATCCCAGAGACTACCCCTTCTTTGGAACAGGCTCCCCATCTATGTCAAGAAGAGCTGCTCCCTGGCTCAGTTCAAATGTATCCCTGGTTGAGCATCAGTCATGTCTACTTTTCTGCAATCCTTTCTGTAAAGCTTCTCAACCATCACCATTTCCACATTTTCACCTTGCTATCCAACCTTGTCTACCACTTTGCATAACCTCTTCCTATCACCTCTTCATTTGTACTATTCTATCCTAATCTATTGCCCCCTTTATAGTTGTAACTAAGCAATTACACTAAGCACATAACATTTACTTATTACTACTGTGATTTGCCAAAATGAAGTTCTCCTTGTTGTGCTTTGCTTTTCCTCATTGTTCTCATTGTAACATGTTTTTGTTATATCCATATTCCTTACAATATTGCTGAATATTTGTGAACTGTATAATTTTCAACAGTTTTTTATGTAATGTCTTTCAAAAAAAATACATTTTCTCTGTTAAATACAGCTTTTCTCCATGGTCTTCCACTGAAAGTTGTCTCTTGTGAACAAATGTCAATAAATAAATATATACATACATACATACATGCACGCAAACATACATACATACATAAATGTAACTTGGACAATTGGATATGGAACACAAACATTATCCCTGGTTTGGTAACTGTGTCTCAAATAGACACAGGCATCCTGTATATGGTTCATCTCCCTGGAGCTGCTTGTATGTGTTTCATCTTGTAAGAACCTGCTTACACTTATCAAGTTACCAGAGCTAGTCAGAGATTTGGGATGTATGGCTAGGCTTAAGAATGTCCCAGTGGTCATTAGGCTAGTACATGCCCATGAGCCAAAGAACCTATTAACTGGATTTCAATACCAGTATATAGTATTTATAAAATGGTTTAGTTATGGCATCCACCTTATTAGAAATGAGAAAAATGTTTAGCTTTCTCACTGGCGTATAAATATGAACTATTAAATTGGACTTTGAAATTCAACGTATTTTGGGCAGAATGAGCAGAATTGTTTTTACTTTTGTGAGCTGCTATAATCACATCGCAGTTGTGTGAATTCTAAATGAACCTGTAGAATTGTGCCATTGATAAATGCCTGTGGTTTAGTACTCATGCTTTGGTTATTTAGTATTTCTACACCAAAGTCTGAAGCTTATACAATGAAATTATGAGATGGGATGACAATGAAAAATTAGGGTGGCTCTTCCTCTTATTGCTGCCTGTTATATCAAAATAAATGCAACAAAATTAAAATGTTAATGATTATTTAATCAACAACTGCTCACGTTGTCTTTGATCATACATGTGGCAAGGAATGGTCTATGCATATACTGCAGAAAGGCAGCAAAATCATTTACTGTTATAAACAAAGCATTCACTAATACAGAACAAGCTTCTATTCTTTAATGCTAGATAAGCAGCAGGGTTTCTTGCTTGTTTGTTTACTTGCTTGTTCATGTGCTTAAGTAATTGTTTGTGTATTATTGTACTCCATGAAAAGAGGAAGAGAAATGTTACTTGACGTGTGGTTTCATATATAATCAGTAAGTTATACTCCGCTATGGTGTAGAGGACAGAACCCTAAAAGTAGATTGCTGATCCTATTTTTATTAACATATCAGATCTATGTCAAACCATTTAACAATCTCTTCATCAAACTATGTCAGATCAGCAACCAATCTCTTCACTGAACTGCTATTCATCGAGACCACAACATCAAAGAATTAATTCAGCAAACATTAATTTCTCTGAATCCCACATCATTGTATTGCCATAGTTGGCCAACATTGCAGATGGTATCCTAACCTGGTAAATACGTCCATTAAACACAAAACAAAACTCTCCAAACTCAAGATACATACCATATAAACTAAGTTACTGAAGTGTACCATAGTACCCATGTGATCTATTTATACAGCAGCTTTAAGAAGCAGATAGAACTGTTTACTATTGTGCTTTGTATGCACACTTCAAAGTAATCTACTTATAAAACTATATTACGCAATACATTCTGTGTTTTAAAGTTAAAGTAGATACACACAGATGTATATCATGTGTTGCTGTACTTTAATATGTACACGCTTTCCTTGTATAATGTTTCTAACTAACTGCTGACATAATTCTGCAGTACATATCGGTGCCTTACCAGCTGGCCAACTAATCTAATTCCATCAGTTAATAATCGATGATATAAACATTCACTGAATGAATTATTTGATGTTGCGGTCTTGATGAATAGTGATTGGTTGCTGATCTGACATAGATCCAGCAGATCTGGATGCTGAATGAGAACTCTTGGGTGACATGAAATCAAATGGCCCATGCAACTTAGCCAATCTTGTCAGGTATGAAAGAAGAATTATTGTAGGTTTGCTCAGGCTACAGTACATATCCTGTCAGGTATGACAGGGTAAGTACTGTAGCCTGAGCAAAACAATGCTGAATTAAAGAAGGCAAAAAGCTTTCTTTGGTTTATGCTTGAGCTTACAGTAATGAAGAACCGCAATTCATATGTTATAGTTTGCAATGAACTGGCAATAGAGAGAATGGAATATATTGCATAATAAAAGGTTAGATGAAAGTATGAAATAAAATCAAGAAAACTTAGATGATATTGGTATATGTAGTGTGTTGGGTGAAAGATGTAAAATATATCCTGGAATAACAAGGAAAGTGACAGAATGATATTCAGAATTGTATCCCAAGTTATCTTAGAACTCTGACATGGAATAGATCTGGTATAATCAATATATTAGGTGAGAAAGTTTTTTTTAAACTATAAAAAATCATGCTAAAATCAGTCTATAGGCTACAGGATTGATGGATAATAATAAACCTTTTCATGTAAGATGTTGAAACCAACACAATTAATGCAAAATGCCAAAATAACTTTGGCCATGCAAGATCGGGTATCTTTACTTGGGTTTAATCAAACAAAATGTAGGAGATATGTTATCAGAAGCAATGCATGTATTTTTGCAGAATGTTATTTAAGGAGATTTGTTTTATGTATTATAACTTACAGAAATCAGATTAATAATACATATGAAACCACTTCAACAGTATCCAGTAGATACACATTCTGCAAAATAAAGCCCTGAAACAATGAAACAATCACCTTTAAAATATATATATCAAACAATAGCATCTACTAATAATAGTTTAAAATAAAATTGTGTATAACAGGAAAAGAAGCAACATGTACCATAATTATAATTCAGTATACAGAGTAACTCCTAATATGCTTTATAAATATAAAAAATATCTTTTTTCATCCATGTATAGGTTCATAGGTTCATAGGTAGGTACTAGGCTATCGGCCCTGGGGCCTATATAAGCCTAGCCATAAAGGTTCCCTGGCTTTTGCCACCCAAGAAAATTATTTTCCTGTGCCCGTGTCAAGCAGTGCTGCAGAAGTGATCACCGGGGTAAATATTCTATTTCCCTTCCAGTCATCAAGATTTTTCTTAAAGAGGGCCAATGAGGAGCTTTGCTTGACATGAATGGGTAGTTTGTTCCAGAGTATGGAAAGTCTCTGGGACAGGACTGTATCCCTCCAGCATGTTCTATTTATTGTGGTGACAAGGTTTAGGTCCTTGAAGCATGTGGTTCAGAGAGATTGGGATTTCTTTAAGTGTAGCATGTCCAACAGGTCTGAGTTTGACATAACTTTGTATGTTAGGCAGAGATCGCCCCTGAGTAGGCAATATGCAACAGAGTAGAGCTGGAGTTTTTTTAGACAGTCTACATATGGCATCTGTTTGAGGCCAGTAATCCTCTTGGTGAGGTATTGATGTGGTCTTTTCAATTGTTGTAGGTGTCTTGTGAGATACATGCCAAACAGGGCATTGTACACTGTAATAGATCTGATGAGGAATGAGTAGAGGGACAATGACCTCCTTTTTCCTAGAGGAGAACCCTTTTGTGATGAGGTGTGCCACATAGAAGGATTTCCTGACTATGTGGTGATGTGTTTATCAAAGGAGAGACTACAGTCCCCCTGTGTCCCGAGGTCTCTTATCACACTTTCAGTGTTTAGTGAGCTACTGCCTATGTGGTAGTTCATGGGTACCGAGTTTTTCCCAAAGGGGATGACAATGCATTTCTTAGCATTGAGCTTGAGGCCATGACTTTGACAGGGCCATGTTAGGGCAGTGATGGCAAACCTATGACATGCATGTCAAAGGTGACACACACCATGACATTTTGGGTGACACATCAGCGATCACCAACACCCGAGTTACCAAAGACACTGCTTTTGTATTTGTTGCTCATGTGATGTGCACTGAATTATATCGTGCCAGGAAATTTTGACAAGCCAAACTAAAAAAGGTTCACCATCACTGTATTAGGGAATAGTCACATAACAGTAAATTTTACATAAATCCATCTTAAGGTCATAGATTCAATGAAAATATAGGCTGCAGGTAGAAGGATATTTGCAAATCATTTATAATGGTGTCATGGCAAAATAACAAAGGTAAGAGAGAGATGCTCAAAAGCTTCCAGTTCTGTCACTGAATATAGATGGAGAAATAAAAAGAGGCCATTCCTTCTTTGGTGAGTGAACGTGAAAGAGGAACTCAAGAAAGTAGAAATATGGAAGCTTTTTAAAGGAAAAAAAGAATAGAATAACAATATCCTATTTCATCTACTTAAAATAGCCAGTTGGATGCGTTAAATAGTACTTAAGTGTTGAGATGAAGTAATTGCCTACGGTAGCATCTCATAGTAGTGAGTGTTCAAGGAACAGCCTTTGAGAGGCCTTATCACTATTACTGTTAGCAATGTGAGGAATTTAGATGAGGAGTAGGTATTACCAAAGTAATATAATTACAGAAATACATGTAAAATGCTGCTGCTTTCACAGTTAAAATATGTGGCTCCTGTAGTCTACCATGTTGCTAAGAAGCACAATGGATAAGAGCAGATCCAAAATGCCAAAGAAAAATTGAAATCTGCCTGTTTCAGTAATACAATGGGGAGAGGGTTGGTATAATAGTTAAGGTCTTAACCTCACAGATACAACATGAAAGGGTTGATTCTGATGTTGAATTACTGACTGGGCTTGTAAGTGACTACAGAGTAATTGCCTAGTAATTTCCTATGAACAAACTTCAAGATGTAAACTGAAAGGGATGAACATGTGCAACATATAGTAATTTAGGTTACAGAACTGTCTGGAAGTGAACTAGCCTAAGTTCAAAAGGCAGATTCTATTTAAGCTATTCATATATATTTTCTGCAAGAATCTGATGATTGTGTTGCTTATTCAAATTCCTGGTCTCTGAAAGAGATTAATCTAAAAATGGCTAGGTATTTAATATATGGGAGACCAAATGAAAAGATGTATGTATTATAGAACATGAGTAAAAATACAGCACTTCCAGTGTCTTCAGAGGTGTAACTTTATAGTTTATACTAAGTATATTGTTTCCAATTTATAAAATTTATAAATTATTTAACAAAATGTGTGCAAAATTAAAGCATTAGTAGCTAAATACAGTTTTAAAACTCACAGGAAAATGTAGTTTGAAAATAGTAACAGGAAAAAATATGATGACAAATGGAATACTGTATTTAAATAACAAATTGGATCTCAAATAAATTATATCAATTTGGAAAAAAGTCTGCATTAGATTGTAACAACTCATTTTTCACATGAAGTGAAAACAATCACTTTCCCATTGAATTAAATATTTAAATGAAAATCAATAGAAGTCAATGGTACTGAAGAAAGAAAGAAATTTTAAAAATGCAAAAATGATTAAATTGAGGTCAAAAATGACAATTTAAGCATCACATTCTGTTTGCATGTTTACACTGAAAATACTGTATAAATATTTAAATAAGAGTAACGCAGATGGCCATATTGTAAATTCTGTAGACCTAAAAGAAGAAATTAGGGGAACTACATAGGACACTACATATAAAAACATAAAGAAAGAAAAAAAAATAAAAAATGTAATACTGGTTAGTGCAATAAATAATGAGAAAGACAAAAATAAATTCTATATGCAGTCAAAGCATTGGATGAACTTAAAACAGGAAGACTTTTTAGAAAAATATAGATGGATGAAAATGGGATATACAGTGAGGATAAGGAAAAGATACAGTATATGAAAGGTATGTGGGAACAGATGCTTGAGGTAATAGTAAGTAACATGAAGGAGTGTCTTGGAAAATTATGTAATTTAGAACAAAAGAAAATCATAATACCAGATACATTTCCAACCAGAACACCCTCCCTCACAAACACAGTTTAAGGGACCTTAACCTGACCTCAATAATAAACAGGACTTGGAGGGACAGATTCATGTCCCAGAGACCCCCCCCTGTTCTGGAATATGGTCCCCATGTATGTGAGGCAGAGATCCGCATTGACACTCTTCAAGAGGAATCTTGAGAGGATGGGGAACAGGAAATTCACCCCGGGAATCACTTCTGTGGCCCTGCTCGACAGAGGCGCAGGTAACTAAATCGTGTGGGAGGCACAAGCCAAAACATTTTGGCTAGGCTTAATTATGCCCTAGGTCCAATAGCCTAGTACCTACCTATGAACCTATAAACTTATGAACACACACACACACACACACACACACACACACACACACACACACACACACACAAAAACACAGAACAATACCTTAATCCCAAAAAGAGGAAACATATTTGAGAGAAAAAAACACAAAGCATCTGCATTACACAGTGCACTGAATGAACTATATAATATAGATAAGTGTTTAAGGCAATAATAAACATCCTGAGTGTAGAACTGAAATATAGTAAAACCAATGTATGTTCAGTAAATAGGAAAGATCAAAACTTTGAATTGCTTCATAATGATCCATAATATGAGAGTCAAGTAGTCATATTATACAAAAAAAATTCAGAATAGGGAAAGGGTATAGAGAAGTCTGCATACTGACAGCATGACAACAATTAGAAGAAATGTCAGAGAATATGGATCAAGTCGGAAATTCTCCAGAAACAGCTCTCAAATTATAAAAGAAAAATCACAATTCATTATGAAGAAGGAAGTGTTCACTAACTGCTCATGCTGATGCTTTGGCCTTACCTTCCTTAAGATTTCAGTGGCCTAGTAGGCTATTAGAATTCCTAGATATACAGTAAATAATTCAATTTAAAATTAACTCTAAAAAAAGCAAAGTCAATGATATTAACCGGGGAAAAATGAAAAATATAATTCGTAGCTAAACAAGAACAAAGAACATGTGGGCACATTTAAAAATCTAGTGCTAAAAAAACAAACAGACAAAAAAAAAACATAGTTTAAACTGTCTGGCCAGCATACATAAATATGTGAAACTTCAAATAGAAGCAATCACATCTCTGGTGCCTATGTTCGATAATGCAAGCATGGGATATGGTATACTTCTCTTGCTAAGAACAATTGAAAGAAAAATATTTAAGTATGTGTTAGAAGATGCAGGTGAACTCCTGAATTGAAAATAAGAACCACATTTCTATAATAGCATCTGTAGATTAACATGATAAATATGGCATAACTCCCATCCTACCTTGTACCTAAACAATGAATTTCAACTACCTCATAAGAATGCAGTTTTCAATATTATAGTTTAAAAAAACTGGCTGAAAATAAGACATAGTATGAATTTGAATGAATTATAGACAGAAGCCTATTTCTTTTGTTTTCCCTTTATAATTAATTTTATATTTGCATTATTTTAATAGGTTTTGTCCTGTATGTTTATCTTTGCTTATGTTTGCTGGGGCTATTTCCCCTTGGGTCTCCACTGAAAATGAGTCGCTTACTATCAATGCAATCCAAATAGTTATTAACCTTTTCTTTTTTATAATTATTTTGTATTGTGATTGTTATTTAATATTTGTATATTGTCACTTTACCTTTACTTATGTTTGCTGGGGCATTTCCCCTCACATCCCCACTGAAAATGGGTTTGCTTGCAAACTCAGTTGGACTAACCCGGTTAACAAATGTGAACTAACTAACTAACTAACTAACTAACTAACTAACTAACTAACTAAAAGTTCTTCAAGAAAAATCAAAAATGTGAATTGGAGTGCTATTGATATCAAGTACACAAAGTATAACAAATCAAACATTAAAAATATGTGGATTTGAATATGTTTGGAAATAACTGGTAAAAAAATAGCATTAACCAAAGAAAACCTACCTTATCTAAAAGGAAGAAGAAAGACATGCAAGACAAAGGATTTTGAATAGATTAAGGAAATAAATCACTTGCAGTGTTACACTAGAAAAGAATCAGTGTACAAGAAAAAAAAACTCCTTCAAAATATAAACAATAATAAACAACTATGTATTATAGCCTTATACATTCCTCTGGGCCAAGTTATTTGAATATTATTGCTAATGAACTCCCTAAATATTTGTTTAACCAGTTGTTCTGATGCTTATTATATTTTGCCAATAGAAAGTTAATGTCATGTAAATTTCTATTGTTTAAAAGTTGATGGCAAACTTTTAGACCATTATCTTCAATTTCTTAGATTTTATTTAAATTAAATGAGTCAAGGCAGCCGTTAGTGGATGATATGGGAAATAACAGGAAGAAGAAATCTTTAACAAGATAGTTACTCAGATTACCTTTTTAAAATTAGATAAAATATAACTGACAAAGAGAAAGGTAGTAGGGTGTTTTCTGATATTTAAACAAAAGTCTTTAATAATTAGGTACAATTTGTCTACCTCCAAAAATGACTTATTGTTTATTTCTGGAATGTTGAGTGATAATAAAATTGATTTATGAATATTTTCCAGTTGGAAGTATAATTCATGTTTGACCAATTACTTACTAAATTTAAAATACATGGTGTCAAAGGAAAAATATACTTTAAAAATGATCAAAACACGATAGGTTCAGGTTAAGGCACTTTAATCTTGCAGCAAGGATACAAAAACGTGCTAATACAGAGTTTGTCTAACCAGAAACAGGAAATACTTTCATTTTTATACATTCTTAAACTGGTTATGTCCTACCATGCTGACGTAACAGATTACCACCTTTTTCATCATCATCTGCTGACCATCTTTCCCATGAATTTCTGCTGATTTATCAATTTTTATGTGAAACTTCCTGAGGAAAACAACATGGCCTTGGTTACTCCCAGTTAGATATATGTTTTGTTACCATTCAAGATACTATGGCTAATTCAAGCACAATGCTAGCAGTTCATTTCTCTAATAATCCTCTAAGTTACTACAGCTACACAGGTTCCCATCCTTTGAACAGAGCTGTTTGTCTAAAATCATTACATTTACAGAATAAAGCATTGTTCATTCATTCGTTCCTGACCTAGCAGATAAACACCTGCTTCTCAAGTACATTTCCAAAAGGCATAAACATGAATATTGCTGTGCTAGCAATTGCTAAGTCAGAGGACAACTTGCAAGTTTCAGAAAGCATACTGCAGTTTTCAAAAAGCTTCTTTTTCAGTCTCATATGAAAACTCAATTTGTATAAAATACAGTGTATGAAAAATAGAATGAAAAGCGTATTAAAATACTTGGTTATTAATTGGCATTAAGCAACACACTTTAATACATATTTTTCTAACATTTCCCTCCTGTTAATACTCTTTTATTCTATTTTCAAAAAGGAATAGACAGTTTGCTTCTTTTCCTAACCTCTTCCATTCAGGATTTGCAGTTAAGAAAGTCATTTAGTTTAAACCTTTATGAAAGTGTTTCGCATTCTAGCAGCTCTTCAAATTCAGTACTTTGATACATAGTCTCAGATACGGATATATCTATGAATTCTTTGATTAATCTTTTCATGCAGGGGATTCCACAACAAATACAAACTCCTATTAGGAGTAAACCTACCCCAATGGTGATCAAGATGTTCATAAAAATGGAGCCCCACCCCCAAATGCATTCTGGAAAAAATCTGTCAGAGGGTTTGGGCCTGGCTTGGTCATGGCTGACACTTGCTGAATCACCTTGAGATGATCGTTAATTTCATGCTGATGGTCAGGAATAAGCGCACAGCATTCTTCTTTGATTAAAGCACAAGTCCCACCCCTCGCCGCTAGGGTGAAGTCAAGAGCCATTCGGTTTTGGAGCACTACAGTTCTCATGGCATTCAGTTCATCAGTTATCAGTTCAAGAGCAGAAAAAGTCGCATTACTCATTACTTCGAGAAGTTTCGACAGTTTTCTCAGCTCCCATATCGATTTAACTGTGCCATATGCAGGTAATATACCTGCCCAGGATATAACAGCATCACTCAAGTCCATGTGCACAAGTTTGGTTCCCACATCACGATGGTCTTTCCAGCCCGCTTCGATCCATCCCACTGGATTCTCAGGTTTCTTAACAGTCTTTTTGGCCACGTCTCGGGTATTTCGAATATTTCCCTGAGGCAAAACTGCAGTGTGTCGGATGGCCGGAACCAGGTACCCCTAAAAACAACTGCCAGACCAATTCTCAGGTAACCATTTATATGCTTTTTTACCACACACAAAATAACAGTCCTCTACTTTAGTTGTTACTTTGTTACGAAATGACTGCCCTGCATGAAACATTTTCCTATCTATTACAGATAACTGTTTAAAAAGTATGGGATTGCGTTGTACCTGATCAAGAGTCTTATGCATAGATTTCAAAAATGAGTCATAATCTGTACTACAAGATCCACTCAAATCATTTGGTTTTCTATAACATTTATACTGTACTGTAACATTACACTTACTCCATCCCACTTGCATGGTGTCATTTTTGTAAAAACATACAATTCCTTTTTGTGTCACAGGCAAATACAGTGCTACTTTATCATGTGCTTTAATAGCAACTGTGTCAAAAACCAGATTTTTCCAGGTCTCATTGACCCCTAGGGGGATAGCAGTTATCAATAAACCCCTGTATGCTGTTGGTATGGCCGTACAGACCCAGCAGTTCGAAACATTAAAAGTCTCAGCATACACATGTGTAATTGCCTGATAAGTGTTAAAGTTCGGATGCCAGTCTATGTTTGGTTCATTACGTCTAATCAGTTCAACCTTTGTGGCAGGAAAAAGGAGTGGCCACAACAAAAAGAACAGTGTGATTAGCATAACAATTAAAATGATCATACAAGTTTTCTGAGGTTGCTCAATGTCTCTATTCACTCTGTACCTGGCCATTTTGTTCTTGTTGTACAACAGTAACACAGTTTTTGTCCAACTCAAAGTTCTTAACCAGTTTACAGTGCATCAAATGAATCCAGGAAGCTTGCTCTGCGATCTTGACTGCAATGGGTGTCGACAGTAGTACCTGGTATGGACCTTCCCACTTCGGAGAACTCCAATTTTTTTGTTTCACAATCTTCACCCAGACACAGGTGCCTGGGGCTACTGGTGCTTCCGATTTTGGTGGTTCTTTATCTGAAACAGAATTTAACTGCAAAAGTTTGTTATTCAAAAATTGCCTCATATACCCTGCAAGTGAACTGTCAGCCTCCTGCTCTACAGACATGAGAGGTTTCCACTGAGGTGTATAATATGCCCTCCCAAACAAAGTTTCAAAAGGAGTTAATCCCTTTGCATTTGGAACAGTTCTCATGCTCAACAGTGCTAAAAGCAAACAGTGCACCCAGTTTTTCTGTGTCTCAGTCATCAGCTTCCTAAGCTTGTTCTTCAACAACCCATTATGCCTCTCTACTAACCCTGCAGATTGGGGGTGGTAAGCACAGTGATTCTTTAACGATATCCCAAAATAGTGACTAAGTTGCTGAACCGCTTGGTTCACAAAATGCGTGCCGTTATCACTATAAATCTTTTCCGGTATACCAAATCTGGGTATAATTTCTTTAACAAGGACCTTTGCAACAGTAGCTGCATCTGGATTTTTAGTCGGAAAAGCTTCTACCCATTTGGAAAACATATCTATAATGACAAGACAATACTTTTTATTCTCACATTTATTCAATTCTATGAAATCCATACAAATAGTATGGAACGGATACGGTGGTGTAGGGAAACTCCCTTGCTTAGGCTTTAATGCCCCTTGTGCGTGATGCTTGTTACAAACATGGCATGCTGCACAGAAATTTTTTGTATAATTTGTAAATCCATAGGTTGTAAACACTCGATTCACTAACTGTACCATCCCCCCTGTTGAGACATGGCTCTGCCCATGGCTCAACAACGCTGCATATCTAAACAAATTAGATGGCAAAATTGGTTTCTTCTCCTTGGAGATGTACAGTCCCTTTTCAAGGATTGCTCCTCGTTTTATCCACTTCTGTTTTTCTACATTTGTAGTAAGTGTCTGCATTGTTTTTAACATTCCTAAATCTAAAATCTCAGAGGGTTGTAATTCCTCACTCAAAAGAAAAGTTTCTGTGGCTGAAGCTGCCTGCTTCGCAGCTGTATCAGCCCGTGCATTACCTTTTGAAATCTTATCCTGTTGCTTCGTATGAGCTACACATTTACAAATAGCTACTTTTTTAGGTAACTGAATAGAATCTAATAGATCTAAAATAAATTGCGCATGATTACTTGGTTTACCAGTAGATGTTATCATTCCTCTATTTTTCCACTGTTGCGCAAAAACATGTACAGTAGAAAAAGCATACTGACTGTCAGTATAAATGTTCACTTTCTTACCTTTTGCTAAGGTACATGCCCTTGTCAAGGCAATCAGTTTTGCCACTTGTGCAGATAAGTTGTTTGGTAAAGATTTTGCTTCCAAAGTTTCAGTGTCAGAAACGACTGCATGCCCTACTAGATTATGTCCTGCAGGACCCCTCCTGCATGAGCCATCTACATAGTATGTCACCTCGGCATCATCCAAGGGAACATCCGTAAGGTCTTGTCTAGGTAATGTCTTTTGCTCAATTTCCTGCAGGCAGCAGTGCGGTTTGCCATCTGCAGGGGTTGGGAGCAAGGTTGACGGATTCAAACTTGTGCATCGTTCAATTGTCATATGAGGTTGGCTCAACAGTATAGTCATACAGGAAAGATGTCTAGCAGGAGAAAGATATGCTACTTTTTCTTGCAGTAAAATAATTGCGACTGCATGAGGCACTCTCAATGTGAGAGGGTGGAATAACACTACTGAGGCCGAAGCCTGCACTGCCATTGCAGCTGCAACTACTGCTTGTACACAGTGGGGCAGGGACCGCGCCACTGGGTCTAACTGTAATAAGTAGTAAGCTATGGGGCGTTGCTTGTCCCCATGCTGCTGTGTCAATACTGATGTCATATAACCCTGCTTACAGTCTACAGTTTGAATAAATTGCTTATGATAGTTTGGTAATCCTAAAACTAAGGATGATGCTATCAGTTGTTTCAGCTTGCAGAAAGCTGCTTCTGCTTCAGGTGTCCATTGTAATAAATCCTGTGCTGCCATCGGCTTTTTAAATATTAAATTGGCCAGTGGAGCAGATTCCAAAGCATAATTTGGTATCCAGCTCTGACAAAAATTAGTAGTTCCCAGGAAGGACATAATTTTCTTCTTGGTAGTTGGTCTAGGTGCCTGTAATATTGCTGTCTTTCTATCTTCATCTAATATTCTACCTTCCTTGGATATTACATATCCTAAGTACTTAACTTGTTTTCTCCAAAGTTGTAGCTTGTCCTTGTTTACTTTGTGACCTTGAGTAGCTAAAAACTGTAATAAAGCTATCGTGTCCTCTTTGCATTCTTGCTGGGTGGGGGCTGCCAGCAGAATGTCGTCTACATAAAGTAAAATCTGACTACCTCTCGGTGGGATAAATCCCGCCAGGTTGCTTGCCATTTCCTGTGCAAATATTGTTGGACTTTCACAATATCCCTGTGGTAATCTTGTGTATGTATACCCCTTTCCCTGAAATGTAAATGCAAACCAATATTGGATGTCAGGGTGTATCGGTATCGAGAAAAATGCATTACTAATATCTACCACAGAAAAATATTTTTGCTCTGGCTTTAAATCATTCAGTAAGGTGTGTGGATCTGGCACCATTGGTGCCCTGGGTATAACTGCATTATTTACAGCTTGTAAATCTTGGACCATACACCATTCCCCATTTGCTTTCCTGACAGGAAATAAGGGTGTATTACATGGTGAATCAGGAGATTCTATTAAGACTCCTTCCTTAAGTAAGGCTGCTATTATAGGCTTGATTCCTATCTCTGCATCCTTTCTCAAGGGATACTGTCTTTTCTGGGGTCTATATGCTGACTTTGGCGTAATAGTAACTGGTCCTGCTGTTTGTATAAGTCCTACACCTGATTTCCCTGTTGACCAGAGAATGTCTGGCATGTTTCACAAGGCTTTTTCCTCTTCTTCTAATAAGAGTAATACTCAGCTATTCTCACTACCCTGTGAGTGCACAGCTGGGCGTGTCTGTGTAATCCAATTCAGTTTCTGTTTCTGTACTCCTTGTTCAGAGAGCTCTAATTCTGTCGGCTTTTCCCACCTTGTGACTTTTTCACCTAAGTCTGCCCATTTCAAATTTTTATTCTTAGTTAAGCTAACATGTGGCAATCGATTAGATTTGTAAAATGCTAAAAATTCCTGGGGCAATGAACAGCTCACTACACTGTTTCCCTCTACATCCCAAAACAAATTTCGCAACACTAGTCTGTTTGCATGGTTCTGAAACAATTCCTGTGCATAATCTTTATCAGGTCCTGGTCTATTACAGTAATATAGAGTACAATGCAACAAATGCTGTTTGTCAGTGTCGAGGGAGGGGGACTTACTGATGGCTACATTCATCAGTTCCTCGGTTACTGCCCCTGGACCAGTCGTAACTAAGTCCTGGCTGTACCAATAATATGCCTCACCCTCCGGTCGCACTACAAAAGTATCCATTTGTCGCTGTGCTTCCATACCCTGCATGGTTGGAACTACGGCTATGCCAAATATCTGCATTAAGTCTCTACCCAAAAGATTTACTGGGCATTTTGCAGAAACCACAATTTTACTTCTCTGGGTCATCCCTGAAACGGGGTCTGTTATTGTTATGTCATGGGAGAGTGGCTCCCAATACAGCTGTCCATTAGCTGCTTTCACTAGTATATAATCTGGTGATTCTGAATCTTCCGGTAACTTGGAAGGATGTATCAGGGTCCGTGAAGCCCCTGAGTCGCACAAAAATTTGACTTCCCCCCCTTCTACCAGAAGTGTCACTTCTGGTTTTGTGTCTGCTAAGTAAAGCTCTAAGCTCAATAGAGCTAAGTCCAAAATTTCATCTTCTTCGATGTCTGCAAATTCATGTACATCCTCTACCCCTTCTGTCACATCCTCTACTCTTGCTATCACCTTTGCACTTGTCTTTTCCTGCTTATTTTCATTCAGTGATTCCTGACTATCATATAGTCATTCCTCATCTTCCTTATTTTCTGTAGTCACCTTCTTATTTAGCCTGCAATCCCTTTCTAAATGTCCTTTTTTCCCGCACTTAAAACATTCACCTTTTTTCTTTCTTTCTTCAAAATCTTCTGATCGCTTGTCAGATTGTTTATTTCCCTGGGCATTTTTCTTACCCCTTCTCCCAGTTTGTACTACAAATACTTCTGACCCATCTTCTGCCGAAAATACTTGAGTTTTCTTTTTCTTTTTACTATTAAAATGCCTCTCTGCACATCTAGCATATTCAAGTAATGGCTGTAATCTACTTGTACGATGATCTACCATGTGCTTTGTAATAAAGCTGCTAATGGGAGTTATACTACCCTTCAAGAATGCATTCTTTAACTGTTGTTCATATGAGGAATCTTGCATCTGGTTTTCTGGTATCTGCATTCCGCAGTGATTATTAAAACATTCGAACAGTCTAGCATAATATCTATCAACTGTTTCACCTTCCTGTTGAATGCATTGATTAATGCAAGTCCAATCAGCCCTAGGCTTCCACTTTTCAGAGATTCGGTCTGTCAGACCTTTTACTCTGCCATGTAGTTCTGCATTAGTATGTGGAGTGGTCCAAGTTGTGCATCACGAGGATTCCAGTCGCCACTGATCATGTGCCAATCTGGACCCACAATTTGTCTAACTACTTTTTCTACTTCTTCTCCATTCAAATGGTAACTTAATCTCATACCCTGTAAGTCTTCTAAAAATTTTCGAAAATTCACTTTTCGGTGGGGAATTCCCTCCGTGGTTTTCGGATATCTTCCGGTGTCCACGGTCTATAAACTAAAAGAGTCGGATCCTGTCCTGCCTGAGGATTTGGTACTTCTATGAGCGGACATATCTCTTCTTCACTCATAGCCTGTGATTTTCTATTTATTTCACTTAACTCAATCTCCCTCCTCAAGTCGCGCGTTCGAGACCTTGTCTTGATAGGATCCCTGACAAACGGTTGTGATTTTGCAGGAACAGCTGGGTATAGCGGAGGTGGATCAATCTGTCCACTCGCTTCATATTCTGGTAACGGAAGCGGAGGGGGCGAAGGAGGGGCTGTTGCTATTACCAAGTTATTGTCTTCTTTGTCTAAGAACATTGTCTTTGAATTCTTTATTCTCTGTTCCCTGTGATTTGCTTCCTCAAGCCACCTATGCACCTGAGGGACTCCTAACCGTCTTTGCTTTTTTAGTTGACCTTTCGCGTCTATTTTTAATTGCTTAACAAGTTTCATAAGTGCAAGTTTATCGAATTTATACTTATCAACCTATTTTGTGTAATACTTAACATTGTCGGCACGCTGTAATTGCATATATTTTGCGTCTTCAGTTAGGGGCGTGTCTCGGGAACTTTTTGTGCACTGATTTCCCATTGCTGTCTTAGCTAAGCTGTAAATTGTTACGTAACCCTTTCTATCACGTGGTACCACAGTTCTATACCTGTTCACAGTTTATCTAGAATAACTGCCGACCTATTCTGTTTCCCTGATCTATGACAAAAACAGTAACCCCTTTTTCTGTCCCTGATCTGCACATGCAAATCTTCCTGACAAAAAATAGTTCTGTAATTAGTCCCTAATCTTATAACAGAAATAAGGTAATTCCTCCTTACCTGACCCTCCGTGAGTTGATCCACCGGATCGTTGACTCGTCCTCCAATCCCAGATCAGAAACAGTGGCTGGCCTCTTTCGAACGACAATTCAGTCGGAGGTCTTTCAAAACAGAAGAGCCAATTTGGCCTCTTCTCCGTATGGATGCATGCCACCAGGCCCAATTCTGACCTAGGCCTAGAGCGAGAGGTACTTTCCGGTCCGAAGGACCAAACTGTCAAAGGAAAAATATACTTTAAAAATGATCAAAACACAGTAGGTTCAGGTTAAGGCACTTTAATCTTGCAGCAAGGAGACAAAAACTTGCTAATACAGAGTTTGTCTAACCAGAAACAGGAAATACTTTCATTTTTATGCATTCTTAAACTGGTTATGTCCTACCATGTTTACGTAACAGATTACCACCTTTTTCATCATCATCTGCTGACCATCTTTCCCATGAATTTCTGCTGATTTATCAATTTTTATGTGAAACTTCCTGAGGAAAACAACATGGCCTTGATTATTCCCAGTTAGATACATGTTATGTTACCATTCAAGATACTAAGGCTAATTCAAGCACAATGCTAGCAGTTCATTTCTCTAATAATCCTTTGTCTACTTTATCTCTAAGTTACTACAGCTGCACAGGTTCCCATCCTTCGAACAGAGCTGTTTGTCTAAAATCATTACATTTACAGAATAAAGCATTGTTCATTCATTTGTTCCTGACCTAGCAGATAAACACCTGCTTCTCAAGTACATTTCCAAAAGGCATAAACATGAATATTGCTGTGCTAGCAATTACTAGGTCAGAGGGCAACTTGCAAGTTTCAGAAAGCATACTGCAGTTTTCAAAAAGCATCTTTTTCAGTCTCATATGAAAACTCAATTTGTATAAAATACAGTGTATGAAAAATAGAATGAAAAGCGTATTAAAATACTTGGTTATTAATTGGCATTAAGCAACACACATTAATACATATTTTTCTAACAGATCCCCATCCTTCCAACTTTTAACATTTTATTTTTTTTTTTATTTTTTATTTTACATTTGTTGACCGGGCTAGTCTATCTGGATATATGTCCATTTTCAGTAGAGGCCCGGGGAGAAAAGCTCCAATGAGTATTACATGGTTTCAGAAGGTGTTACAAAAGAAGTACTAACAAGTATAAAACTAACAGTAAACAACTAGTAAAAAAATTTTTTTTTTTTTTTTTTTTTTTTTTTAAAAACCTCAATAAAGAAGCAAACACCTAAGTCAGGTGTTTCACAAAGAACATTACAATACTTTACAATACAAAAAATTAGTACATAAATTTTATAAGAGGAATGCTGAAGTGTAATGAGAGGTAAAGAAAAGCTGAAGGAGTGTAGAGAGAAAAAAAAAAGAAAAAATAGGGAAGAAGGAAAGTAAGAAAAAAGGAGAACAGAGTAGGTCTCATTATGTTTCCAACAGAGTTTGTGAATAGGCAGTCAGAGTTATTAGTACATAGAGTTTTGAAGAAGTACTGTGTGAAGGGTCTAAAAAGTGGGGGAGAGGTCTGGGAACAGATATCTGAGGGATGATTATAGCATATTTTCCACCAAAGTTGGAGAACAGGCAATGTGTGTAGGGGAAAAAAGGCAGATGACAAGAAAAGAAATAGTATTAGTCTGGGTTACTACAGGGGCATAGCCATCTTGTGTTGAGATGCACTTTTAGATTCCTTTTGAAAAGTGGGAGAGAAGTCAGAGATGAGATATCTGAGGGTAGTTTATTCCAAATTTTTCCAACAGAGTTTGAGAACAGGCAGTCACCTGCAGAGTTTTTAGATATAGTGGTTTTGATTAATAGTTTGCTTGAAGAGCGTAGCTGTTTCTGATTGTAGTAAGGTGTGATGTGACAAGAGAGTATAGGAGTTTTGGAGGGTTGGTGCAGGGTTTTGTGAGCTATCATAAGTTGTTGAAGTTTGAGCTGATTAGGAAGTTCTAACCAGCTTAGTTGTTTTAGGTTCAGGCAGTGATGTGTTCTAAAAGGGGCTCCTGTAACAAATCTAGCAATATTATTATAAGATGTTACTAGCTTGTTGAGGTTTTTCTTTGATAGATTTGTGTATATAGGGGAAGCATAGAGTAAAGTAGAGAATATGCCAGTCAATTATATTCTCAGTTTTTGGGGATGCTACAAAAACTTAAGCAACAGGTTGTTTATTTGTTTAATCAGCTCTTTAGATGGAAGCATAATTAATGACTATGTGAGAAATAGAATTTTTGACAAAATAATCATTTTTATCAAAGTTAGTCTGCCATCCATTGTAAAAACATTGTGTTCCAATTATCTGTAATTTTATTTATTGCATCTATTAAAGTTTTATAGTTCAACAATACTAAATCAGGCCAATAGATTTTATTAGAACTTCTAAATATTTAATTTGCTTCCCAGTTAAACTCTTTATGCTTGCCTAAAGATTTTTTTTTTATTAACAAGGTCACCATTTCATCATGGTTAAATTTTAAAAATGAAATGTTGTCAAAAATTTTTAAAGCTTTAATAATATGGTCTCTTGAGGAATCTATATCCAAATTTGTCAGTAAGGTATCATCTGCAAATAGTTGTATTTTTATCAGGCACTTTTTGAAAATAGAGAACCCTTTATCCTAGGATTTATTCTGGTAAAATTTCAAAGGGTTCACTTATTGGTGCAAACAATAAAATATATAAAAGACAACCTTTATTTTACCTTTTAATATTCTAAAAGGACTCATTAAAAATAAACCTATCTTAACAATGGAAACATAATTCTCATATAATTTATTTATTAAACTTATATATTTTACAGAAAAAAATAAATTCTTTAAGAACTTTAAGTAAATATGGAGTTCAAGATGGCTGCCGAGCACTGAACACGCACTTTCTGCTGCTCCTGTATCAACCAAATTTATACGCTCAAAATAAACCTGCATCTGACACCGAATTGAACAGAAAAGGAGTATTTCTTCTAAACCACACTTCATGGAAAAGACCTATAACAACATTTTGGTCTAAAAAGTAAAATTTTGTCATTTTTCTGCAAGGGCTTACCTCTAGTGACTGGCTGAAGGCTGCAATTGCATGGCGGCATCATTTTCTCTGAAGGACTGAGTTCTGAGTTCTAAACAAGAAAAGTTAAAGGAGAATTCTTTAAGTCACTCCCTTGTGGCCTAAACCTACACTTTAATTCACCCAGTGATGGCTAACCAACAAGAATCCATGGATGCTATAACTTCTAAAACCAAACTCTCTTCTCTAATGTCACCTGAAAAGGATGTAACAGCTAAGAGGCAGAGAATAAATAAATCAACACAGGATTCAAATAAAGGAGATGCTAAATCTAAAGGTGAGTCTGTTCTCTCACTAGATGACCTTAAAACAGCATTGCAGCCCTTGCATGAAGATTTCAAATTATTCTCAGACAAATTAAATTCATTTGGTTCTAATCTAGACCAAATTACATCCAGAATTAATCTTATTGACAAGAAAACTAATGAGAATTCAAAGCAAATACAAAATTTACAAACCAAGGTAAATACAACTGACAAAATTATTAGTGACTTACAGCAAAAAATAATAGACTTAGAAGCATGCAGTAGGAGAAACAACATTCTAATACGTGGCATTCCAGAAAAGTTTGACCAAGTACAACTACCAGTCATACTAACTGAGATTTTTGAACACATTGCTGAAAATAAAATCTTAGCTAAAGAAATCATTATTGAAAGAGCTCATAGGGCATTACAAAGATCACAAGATGAGGGTGTTCCTAGGCAGATTTATGCAAGGCTACTAAATGCTGCACATGTTACCACATTCTTCGTGGCTGCAAAAAAGAAAAGTAACATTTCATGGAGAGGTCACAGGATTACAATAGCACAGGATTTACCCCAGCCCATTAAGGCTCAAAGACAAGCTCTAGCTCCTTTTTGTGCTTTGCTAATCAAAAAAAAAAATTACGCTTCCAGATGAAATACCCAGCCATCCTCTCCTTCAGCTATGGGGATCAGAAGTTCCTAATACACTCTGCAGATGAAGCAAAAAAAGTTTTTATGCAAGCTTTCAAGGAACTACATGCTTAACTAGCTATACTGTTAAAGCTAGTAAAATAATGTAATCAAGATACTACAGTATATGCTTAAAAGCAATGAATTGCTGTTAAGACTAACAAATAATATAACCAAGATGAATACACCTACAAAAACCTATCTCTGCTGGCTTTCTAACACTGCTAACTGATTCTAACTTACCATGTCATCTTCCCAGCTTATTTTTACCATCATCTGGATGTCCTGGCTTTTTTTGTTGTTTTTTTTTTCCCTTTCTAGCTCTTCAGCAATATGTTGGCCCATTTGTATCAGTGCATGAGGCTCCCTGTGGCCTGTTGAGGCCTTATTTAGAGCTCCACAAGGGTTCCCTAAGCTCCCAGGGCCATTTCAACATTCCATTACCCAGAATGCAACAGGAAAATCAGCCGATGACATCACAAGGTCGGAGGTCACAACAGAAGAAGAAGAAGCAGTGCATTTCTGGGAATGCTAATATCATGAATTAGAGCTTAGGGAAGAAGAAATGGATCTAAAACAACACTTTCTGGACACTTAAGGATGGGGGTAATTTAAATGGACTATAAAGGACCCTGGTCAGAGTAATTCAGCAGCCTAATCTTATGTTTAAGTAATGCATTTATTACAATATAGTTTTTTTCTAGCAATACAAATACATCACTTTGTCAGAAGTCTTTCATATCAAACTGTATAGTAGCTGCCATCTGCTGGTCATGTTGCAAAACTACAATGCCATTCTTCAGGCATGCTTTTCTGTGCCTTTCAGTTTTTCAAAAACAATATTTTATGTGTTCACATTTAGTTTTCTATTTAGTATTTAGGTGTGTGTTTAAGTGCTCATTGTGAAAGTGTTTGTGATACAAACTCAGACTCTGTGAGTAAAATAAAAAGCCTATGCAATTATCAAAAGTTATTTAAAGACAGCTAAAGACAAATGCCTGTTTAGTAATCCATTAGTCTGCTTCACAGCTGTGCTACCTTTATTGAAAATATGTCTTCAAGTTTGAAATTTATCTGTTGTTGCATGGTAACACAAATTAGCATTTTGACTACTTTCACCATGATTCAATCACGATTCATGAATCATGGTGTTTTAATTCTATACTGAAAGTGCAGGATATGGATGGCTTGTTCTTCTCTCAATTAAGGTGGATCTACAGAGCTAGTGAGCTTGATATGCTGTATGCTTGTGCTTGGTTTAATTAGCCAGCTTGCTAAAACTTGCTTGCTAAAAAGGCTGGCTAAACTGTGTTTTTTATTGGTTAGTGATGATATGTGAGTTATGTAGTTTATTGTGAACTGCATTTAGTGAAAATCCAATTATCTGCTGAGGTTGTCAATTAATGCTCTCGTTTCTGTCTTTCCTTCTTTAATCCTATTGTTATGTAATTTTGTGTGTAATGCATATTTAGTAAACTCAGCTAGATATCTAGATAGGTAAAACATGTATTTACATTACTCAGAGCTATTCTGTTTGTTGACGTATATATTTAACCTGTAATTTTTTCTTGTTATATTTACCCCCTTCATTAACCTCCCTTTATAGCAGTATGCTCAGTTAGAGCTTATCTAAGTTGACTGTCCCTTCTCCAGACAGGAGACCAAAACATAGTATTAGGTTATGATGGTACTTACTGCTATGCCAGTTATAAATAGAACCTGCGTTACTATCTGCTGTAATGGTTATTAATAGCTCTGGATATAAATTGTGTTGGTTTCAATTCCTTAGGTTCATACTAGGCTAACTGCCCTTGTGAGCCATTGTACGCCTAGCCAATTATCCCTTCTGAGACTCAAACTCTGCACCTTGTGTTTGTAAGGCAAACACCTTAACCATTAGGCCACCCTCCCAACCCTTGCTTATTAACTTTTATTGTCTATATTACTCCAACCTCACTTGCCTATTTGCATGGAAATTTTCGAGGTCAATAATCTAAAAAAAAAAAAATGCTGTATGTATTATGTTCTTATGGTGGTTTTGTTCTATCTCCTTTAACTCCTAACTCGAATGTCACTTTGCCTTTAACTGTCCATTCTATGTACATATGTTTTTCAATATTCCTTAACATTTTTGGGAGTGACATGATGGTGTAGTTGTCCAATGTTTGTTGGCGCTTGGACTATTGATTGTGTTTATATGTCTCCCTGCTCTGTTCTTGTATTATTCTTCATAAGGGAAAATATTTAAAAACAGATCACTTGTATCTATCTAAAACGTTTTCAAAAATGACTCAGGGAGACATTTGGTTAGGCACAGGGTTTATGGTAAGGAGCATGGATGCCAGAATACGATTTACTACCAGATTACACTTTTTGTCATATATAAAAATGTGTTTATTAATTGCATCGTCCGTGGTAGGGCTTTTTTCTTAGTTTATCCTAGCATATATCTACGTTTTGAATCTAATTATGATGATTAGTGTGAATTCCTGGAACGTAAATGGGTTTCAAGAAATCAATAAAAAGAAACTAGTTATGCACCTGATTTTTCAGGATAAATCCAACATCGTCTTTTTACAGGAGACCCATATGACAAATGTTCAATGGGATAATATTAAAAAAATAAATTGGATTAAACTTGTGATATCAGCAGGGAATAGTCTTGCATCAAAAGGCACTGTAATAATAATTAAAAAATCCTTTCCTGGTGTAGTGCTAAATACTAAATTTGACCCGAATGGTAGATGGTGTTTATTTTCCTGCTTATGCCCTCAGGTAAAATCCCCTTTACTTTTCTTAAACCTATATAGCCCTTGTATAAACCAGCACTTATTCTTCTATGAAATACATAATCTACTACTTCAGTTTCCTAATCATCTTTTCATTATTGGTGGTGACTGGAATGCACTCATGGACCCCATGAATGATAGTTCAAATAAAAACAGGAAACAGCCCTCGCAAGTAACTGCATCTATTCAGGATTTGATAAATAGCTTCAACTTAGCTGACCCTTTTTTAATATTTGACCATGACAGAGAGCTAAATAAGTTCACGTTTTATTCGGCTTCGCATAAAGTCTGGTCCAGAATTGATTATTTTTTGGTCTCTGATATCTTTTCAAACAAAATTACAAACTTTGCCCTTGAGGCTAGATGTATATCCGACCACTCGAATGTCTCACTTTGTATTAATCCCACTCACCACCTGAATCGCAATGGTAGTAGTCCCACTTGGTGACTAAACAGTAACATTCTTAAAAAAGATGATGTTCTGCAGGAAATTAATGATTATCTGAAACAATTTGATGCAGAATCTTGTTTATCCACCATCCCCTTAGATATCCAATGGGCTACGGCCAAAGCGGTCATCACGGGAATACTGATACAAAAATCATCTTATTATAAAAAAAAAGAGAAATTGTACATCAATAACCTCAACAATGAGCAAAAGATGACTGATGCACAACTACAAAAGGATTTTTCTCCTGAACTGGAAAAGAAATTACATGTGATACAAAAAAAAATTACTCATTTCACTTACAAAATCAATCCTTGGTAGAACTCAAACTCCTTCACAGATATTCGGAATGGGCCCAAACCCCCTCCAGAACACTAGCTGGACTCATAAACATCAAAGAGGGACCAAACTATATTAATGAAATAAAATACAAAGGGAAAAACTTATACAGTAATGAAGATATTGTTAACTCTTTTGTAAATATCTTCACTGAAATCTATAATCCCGAAAACCAGACCCCAAATGAAATGCACAAAAAAATTCCTAAATGAGCTATCTGTTCCAAAATTATCCTTCGCACAAAACACCCTTCTAAACAGCCCCATAACACTGAATGAAATAATGCTAGCTATTAAAAAGCTTGAACCAAATAAGGCGCCAGGTCCTGATGACTTTACAGGAGAATTTTATAAAACATTTAGTCGTCACCTTTCTAAAACTCTCCTTGCTATGTATAATTATATAATCTTGAAAGGGATTACTGATAAGTATATGAGCAATTTGAAAACAATATTCATCCCAAAACCAAACTTTGACAAGTCCAACCCTCTCTGCTATAGGCCCATCGCCCTTATTAACATTGACATCAAAATCTTATCTACCATTTTTGCTAATAGAATTCAGAAAGTTATAGCTACAGTCATTTCTCCTGAACAGTTGGGATTTATGAAACATAGGGCAGCTCTGTGACAATACTCTTACCTTAAACACATTAATGTTGTTTCTAAAAAGTGATAACCACCTACATTATGCACTCACCCTAGATGCTACCAAAGCCATTGATAACGTTGATCTAAACTTCCTTTACCTAACCATTAAATTCTTTAACTTTCCTGATCTGATTATCAACACTATTAAGATGCTTTATAACAATCCCTCTACTTCCCTATATATAAATAAAACTTTATCACACCCTATTAAAATTACCAATGGCACTAGGCAGGGTTGCCCACTCTCACCTTATCTTTTTAATTTATATCTGGAACTTTTCCTTCTCTGGGTTAAACAAAAGGCTTATCACCATATCGCAAAAGTCTTCAACATTGATATAAATTATTCTGCATTTGCAGATGACCTAAACATTTATTTTGAGCTTCCCAACACTGATCTTCATAAAATTTGAAATTCTATTAATCTTTTTGCTGAGGCTGCTAATTATAAACTAAACCCTGCTAAATCATCTATTTTTCCATTAAACCCTGCAAACCATTTAGAATATTACTTCCCCCTGTCTGACATTCCTCTCAAATATACAATGAAATACCTAGGAATAAATTTCACACACCCTCACCAAGAACTAATAAAAGCAAACCTATACAGAGTCTGGGATCAGATAAATAACGATATAACTAGATGGAAAAACATCAATCTTTCTTTGCTATCAAAATCTGCTATCATTAAAATGAATATTTTGCCTAGAATCCTTTTTCATCTTAACTTCATCTTCTTAAACGTTCCAAAATTTTTTTTCAGAAAAATGGAAACCACAATCTCAAAGTTTTTATGGTTCCCTAAATCAATCAGAATATCATACAGGAATCTAATTACCCCAAAGAACAAAGGCGATTTAAGTCTCCTGGATTTTAATTTATATTACGACATCATTAATGCTAGCCGTCTAATTCAAATAGCCTGCTATGACCCCTCTGCTGAAACTTGGTACCCAACCTGGATCAAAATCTGATGCAACTATATATATTCGTTAAAACTCAATCCATATGCTGTCCCTTTTCTTGCACCTGATGGTGACTACAAGTTCAAGATCTTGCCTACACTAAAGAATAAAATTTGCATCTTTCAAACTCTGATGACCTCCTTAAATTTACACAATACTATTCCCATTCTCCAACCTATTCACCTAAACCCTAACTTAAAAATCAATAATCAAATGATCGATCTAACAAACTTCCCTATTTTTAAGCAAGCCATACTTTGGCACTTCTATAACTCTAAAAATGTTGCCAAGGTCAAAGCTTTATTTGGTGCTCCTAACAAATATGATCCTATCTTAAGGCAAATTAGCTCACTTATAAAACAAAAATTCTCTTACTATAGAGTGAAGGAGCAAGACATTACAGTATCACAATCTATCATTAAATCACTCTCCCTACGGAACAAAATGATTTTGAACACCTATAAACTTGTGTCAAGCATTAAGTATAATCATTCACTTCTATTTTTCAAATATTGGGATGGTATACAAGGAGAAATTTCTATGGAGTCTAAGTGCTAAGCAATTAATAATACCCTGAATTTAACCCCCTTCAAAAACCTAATTTACACTCAGCTTATGATAAACAACAATTCGTATTATACCCCAGCAGTCTTACTGAAATTCGGATACAATAAAAACCTAACCTGTCCGTTCTGTTCCCTCCCACATGTAGATATACTTCACATCTTTTGGAGCTGTAAGAATATTTACAAACGTTGGTGTTCTCTCAGAACTCATTTGGAAAAAATGGGATACGAAAAAAACACATTCTCTTGGCAAACTATGATTTTAAATATTATTCCTAAATCTCTTAAGGGTATTCATCGCCACATCTGTGTTACAGCCTGTGCCCTTCTCAAATATTTTATAGCCAAGAACTGGGTCAATCCCTTAACAATAGCTTGGGAAAACTTTACATCAATGGCAATCAAATATATATCTGCACATAAGTTATGCAATAATAACAAAAAGAAAAAAGAATATTTTCAGAATTACTGGTGTAGACTTTTTGACCTAATCCAAACTAAATAATATTCCAAAATGTAGGTCTCTAACACTACATTCCAGGAAAACCTCCATCAGTATAATTTCTGGCCCTATAACCATTAGTCATTGCTACCATCACACGGTAACTTTTGATTTTACAAAATATTTTGTTATATCATTTTGTTATCCTCTGGCGTCCATGGTGTAAATATGTTGTAAATATGGTATAAATAGAAGTACATGGTGTAAATAGTTGTTTTTTTATGGTTATACCCTCCTTACCGCTTCTCTTTCTTCTTAAGACAGTCATATATTCTTCCTTCCAAGCCACTTTCCATTTGTATCCCTAGACTTTGACTGTAATAGGTTACTGGGCGTCATTACTGCTTATATTGGTCTCTAAGATGTAAGCTTCCCTGTAAGATAACTGTTGTGTTCTAAATGCATAGTTTTTGCACTAACTGTTACATATATAGCTATACTTTACTGCTTCCTGAAATGACTTACAGTTTTTCCTTTGTATGTTTGAAAAGTTTGAAAAATTCAATAAAAATATATTTGAAAAAAAAAAGAACTTTAAATAAATATGCCCATTTAACAGAATCAAAAGCTTTGTCTAAGTCTAAACGTATGTTTGATAGTTCTTTTTTTTCTTATTAGCTATATCAATCAGTGAGAAAAGCCTAACATTATCTTAAACTTTTCTATTCAAAATAAAGCCTGTTTGATCCTCATGAATTAAGTACAGCATCATTTTATTAAGCCTTTTCACAAGGACAGACATGAAGATTTTATAATCAAAAATTTAAAAGGGAGATGGGATGATAAGAGCATAATTTAGGGTCTTTATCATATTTCAGAATGGGAGATATCATAGCATATTTCCAAGAGGAAATGTTGAGTTATTTCTAATTTCTTCATAAGCTTTCAATAATATTCAGAGATGATTCCATCTAATCCAGGTGCTTTATTACTTTTTAAATATTTAGTTTGCTCTTTTAATTCTTTAAAGGAAATTGGTGTATCTAATTTATCATCTTCTTCTTTAGTAAACTTATTTATTATATTTTCTCTCAGAAAATTATCGGTTGCATCGTTACTACCTGAACAAGGCCTACAATTATTAATTACTTCATAGTGCTTCCTAAAGGTCTCCATGTCATTTAAATCAGTTAGACTTTTAATATTATTTCCATCTTTATAAGTAATTTCTTTAATATGACAAATGTTATTTAATCTTTTCAATCTAATAGCTAATCTGTGTAAATTCTTAGGATTAATAGAATAAGATAGCAGCTTAAGGTTTTCCAGATTTATTGAAACATTATGATTTAATATTTCTACATATTTTTTATTTAATATAAACCAAACGTTGATAGTAAGTGAGAGAGCACAGCAGATCAATAAACCAGGATTCCTTGCTGAATATAAAGACTTTAATCCACAAATCTAGTAACGACAACCATATGATGCTGCAGCTGATGAGCGCTTTCACTCAAAAAATGAGTTTCTTCAGATCAAAGTGCTGCTACCCATGATGCCCATATATATACAAATACAACAACAATCAATTGACTGTCAATTAATAATTAAAATTATATACCACATAATAAAACCATTAAAACTCATGCATTTTTTAAAACATACTACTATAGATGAACTCATATAGTTTATACAAAGTGATTAAATAATCATAAAAGGCTATGTTTAAAACTTCTAAAATATCAATCCTTTCTGTATATATACCAACGTATATGACAGTTGAAGCATAACATATCAATTAATCAAAATGTCAGCATCTAAACACCAGTGTTATGGTTTCTATATAGAGTACTTAAAACATATTACCCTATACTATTTGTGCTTAATGTTTATATTCCTTCTCTTCTTCAGAGCTGGTTTTATTGAAGCTCTCTCATTTAAGCCAGACCCCCTGTCAGCCCTCAGTCTCGTAATCCACTTACTTTCCCTATCTTCTGTGTGGTTCCTTATGTCACCACCTCTAATACAAGGTTTAATCATTTCTAAAACCCTGAAAAGGAAAGTATGTGTATTCCCTAACTCTACTACGTGTTTGGCCAGTGCATTCCTTGTATTCCCTTTTCTCATATGGTATACATGTTCACGTATCCTATCCTTCAGCTGTCGATTTGTTTTCCCCACATAGAACGCATTGCATAACTGGCAGACTGCCAGATATACAATGTTCATGCTGTTATAGGGTAATATGTTTTAAGCACTCTATATAGAAACCATAACACTGGTGTTTAGATGCTGACATTTTGATTAATTGATATGTTATGCTTCAACTGTCATATACGTTGGTATATATACAGAAAGGATTGATATTTTAGAAGTTTTAAACGTAGCCTTTCATGATTATTTAATCACTTTGTATAAATTATATGAGTTCAACTATATAACTACATAGCTTTTCATGATTATTTAATCACTTTGTATAAACTATATGAATTCATCTATAGTAGTATGTTTTAACAAATGCTTGAGTTTTAATGGTTTTATTATGTTATATAATTTTAATTATTAATTGACAGTCAATTGATTGTTGTTGTATTTGTATATATATGGGCATCATGGGTAGCAGCATTTTGATCTGAAGAAACTCATTTTGTGAGTGAAAGCGCTCATCAGCTGCAGCATCATATGGTTGTCGTTACTAGATTTGTGGATTAAAGTCTTTATATTCAGCAAGGAATCCTGGTTTATTGATCTGCTGTGCTCTCTCACTTACTATCAACGTTTGGTTTATATTATTTCATATATTTTAAGTGTTTGGGAGCATTTCATCCAACCAAGGCTCATCTTGTTATCATTGCCACTTTTTCTATATTTTTTATTTAAGTTTTCCAATTCAGATTTCAAACCTGTATCATCGTTTTTTGAGTTCAGTTTTTGAAGTGTTAATTCTGTTCTGTAGATATATCAGTTCATTATTCCATTCCTTTCTCTTATTGAAATATCAACTTTTAATTCTTCCATATAAGTATGCTTTCAATGAGTCCCGTAAAATGGCATCAGAAGTTCAACTATTATTAAACTTCAGGAAAAGGTTAAATTCATTTAAAAACAGTCTCTAAACCCATTAATTTTGACAATGTAAGCTGGTATTTAATGTTAAAATTGAAGACAATGGCATTATGATCAGATAAAGGACATGAGACTGTCGAAACGTCATCAACTTTGAGCATAATCTGTCAAAGTAAAAACTTTATCAATAATTGTTTGAGTGCCAAATCTGTATGAATAATGAGTGTAAGGATGTTGGCACTTTTATATTATATATATATATATATATATATATATATATATATTTTATATTTGAAGAATTCATGTAAAAATGTAATTGTTTTGCCGCAGCTGATAAAATAAACATCTTATCATTAGTAGTGTCTTTTGCAGAAATAATGCAATTAAGATCCCAGCCAATAAGATTTCACTCTTTGAATATAAAGATATGATATCTTAATATTTTCTTGCAACTTTAGATCAAATTCCAATATACATTTAGAAATGTGTAATATTGTTTATTTATTTCCATTACCACTATACGCAGCATTTCATTTTTTATCTGAGTATGTAAAAATTACCGTAGACATTGTGAATGTTTTTTTTTTTTATCCACAATAAGATAGTAGTGTCTCTTCTCTTTGAGTTAAAATGGGAATTCATTAGTATTGATTAATCTTTAAATAAAACTCTGTCTAGGTCTTTATTCATTATATGCATTTCTTGCAAAAAAGCTATATGTATTTTATTCAAACTTAAATATGTAACTAAACTTCTTCTTTTTATTGGATTGTTAAGACCATTGTTATTTAATGGAATGCACTTAAAGGTAGACATTCCTAAAATTATATTCAGATACAAGAAGTTCTGTTATGGACAAGAAAAACAATTCAAACATCAACAGTATTAAAAAATAAATATTTACATATCTTCCTAGCATGGAATAACATATTCCTGGTTTGACAAAGGAATTCCTTAAAACACCCTCAATCATCTCTAAATCTCTAAGAAACCACTACCTTAAGTTTCTACCTCAAAAAGGTGATGACAAAAAATATAATGAAATTAAATAAACAGCCTTTCTCTTTAAAACTCTTATCTGTTCTAATCATCAGTAATTTTATTATTAAGACTCAGTTTCCAATAATTAAATGACTAAATGATGACCACATTTGTAACAAAAGTAGTGAGAAGGTTATGAGCTGGGCAAAAGAAGCAAAGGATCAAAAGAACAAATTTAGAGTAACAGCACGCATCCTTTATGAATAGGGAAACACCACCGCCTTTGGAGCTTTGGTCCAGGTTCTGGGTCTGAAAGGTGTGGAATGAGTTATAACCTGGTATTGCAGGGGTGCTTTTTGCTGCCTTGAACCAGATCTCTGTTACAGTACCAATATCGATATTCTCCATTTTAAGGAGTGCTTTGAGCAAGGGCATTTTGAGATTTTAAACTTCTAGCATTAAGCAGCATGACCCTCAGATCACATTTGTTTCTAGCTGTTACAGTGGTAAATTGGTCTTTGGAACACCACCTAAAAAAGGCACTATAGGGGTGGCAAGAGCCTTGGCCAGTATCTGGAAGCCCAGGGGTGACAGATGCAGGCCATTTCTGGCAAAGCATCGAGGTCTGTCAATCATGTCATGCCAGGCAGACAGATACTGGATCCCCTTAAAAAGACACTGGAAACTTAGCCAATTGTTGAAATCAAACATTTTCTGCTTGTACTGTGGTATCATTCTGGGTTATGGTATGATGCTGCTCAGGGCTAGGGTCATACCCTCCTGGGTTACATAATCCGAGAGCTCCTCCATGTCTCTTGTCATGTAGTCCAGGGAGGTATGGCTCAGGTTATTCACACCCACATGTGCAATGACAGAGTCATATTTGTACCTGTTGTTGAGGGACTTGAGCGCATGCGTTATGTGGTGGATCCTGGCACTTGACATGCAGCTGAGTGTTACTTTCTCCTTATTCAACCTACTGAGTGGGACATCAGTGTGCCTCACTATCGAGTCATCTATGACTAGTGTGCTGGGCATGTTATTTTTCCTTAGTTGCTTTAGTTGAGTGGCACACTGTTTAGGAAAGTTATGTGTCTCATGATTAGTGTTGTGTTGTGGTGGTCGAGTGTGATTCTGCCTTGGAGATCTCTGCTGTTTGGGTAGATTTTTATTGAGAGCCTCGGCGAAAGTGGGTGTGTGGTTTGTGTTTTTATGTGAAGGCAGTGCTGGTGTGTGTTCTGGAGGGCTATGTGTTCCATGTGGTTTGGTGCAAGTGTTGACCTTCTCCTCTTGACCAGCTATTAAGGTTTTGGCTGGAGAGTGCATGGCTTCCAGTTTGGGTATATAAGTGCTCTCTCACAAATCTGAGTGCTGGGAGGAAGAGGAGAGTGTTGTCAGTGTACATGAGGAAGTTGCTACATTGTCTCAGGCTGCCCATGTTGATTAGGTTAATAGGAGAAAGCACAGGGAACTAACCCTTAGACATGCCTGGAGGGGGGCATTAATAATAAGTACTGGAGCTATTTCCTTGTAGAACATTTAGTGCTGGTAGCACTTTTGTGTGCTACAATAATTGCTACAAGAAGTCTGGTATGGTAAAGTGCTAGACTAATAAGTTAGTAAAAGTGCAGGAGAGGAGAGAACTAGCAGATCTAAGGGAAACATTGAAGAACAGACTTTGGCACCTCTCAGAAGCTTACAATCAGTCATGGATACAGCAAATCTGTATCTGGACTAGACTAGTTCCAGGAAAGGCGGGAAAAGCACAAATGCAGGCTTTTAGACCAGAAAGTTGAAAGAGAAGGAAAAAACGGCACAAATAGCCAATAAAGTAGAATTTCTGGAACAGAAACCACTCTGCTTGTGGTAGATAAGCTACCTAGTGCTTACCACTCCCATTGGCAAGCTAGAAGGCTTCCCTCTGACACAGAAAGGCTTGGGGGAGTCATAATTGCCAATTCTCAAACCCATGATGCTGTCAACTAGAGTCAGAGCAATGTACCACTGTGCCAAATCAACTGTTTTCCCATTAATTTTAATTGGAGCATTGACCAGGCAGTTCTAAGCACCAGTTCTTCATCCTGAGTAGATAGAAGTTTAACAATTATAGATCTTGTAGCCTAAGATTTGTTATTTGACAAGGAAACATTGACGAGAATGATGAGCTCTCTCTATGGAGATGTTCTGTTTCATAGCAAATCCCTGTTAACAAAATCTAAAATATTGATGTATACTTGCATAAAACATACACAATGAACCAATAGCACTTCCTTAAATGAAAATTGTCATCAGGATTAAAGCTTCTTAAAGGTTTTAGAAAATATTTAATCACCTGGTTGATTTCTATTTATATTGTTTGATTGTATCTATTTATTTATTTTGTTAGTTATTTAATTATTGATTAAATTAGTTCCTGCTTTGCTAAAATGTGAAAACAAATGTGCTTTGGGAATAAACCAGTTTGTCCAGGGTCATCTTTGGTAAGGGTTGCAGAGAGTTAAATGGGTGGCAGGAGAAAGTTTGTTGGGGAAAGAGGGTTATGTTTAAGGAATAGAGATAGGTTTGATTAGATGTTGAGGAAGCAAGGGGTTAATTTGTTAAGGGAACTTTAGAGGAAGTGAGTTAGATATGGGGGGCTTATGTAATTTATAGGAGAGTAACTGGGAAGAGGAATCATATTTTGGCATGATCTTGTATGGATGCTGCTTATTCAGGCAGGTTGAGCAGTGTATGCTGCCCTGATGTAGGTTACATGGCTTTTACATGTTGTGATTACAAGGTTATTCACATTAAAAGTAACATTTGAAATGAAGTACTAAAGTTATGTTGGAGGTTAATAAAGGTTGTTAAATGTCATTTGGTGTATTGTGCATTATTGAAGGGGACCGGGACAAATGGTATTTAACTGTACAATTATGAAACACACAAGGAACAAGATTAAATTTTGGAATGTATTACAACTGAAAGTGATTGAACCTACTTTTATATTTTTGTCATAAACATTTATAGGTTCTGTTATAAGCGCATACACTATTTATTTGAACAGAATAGATAATATGCTTTTGATGGTGATGAATCCAGCTGCTAACTTTCTCGCTGTTTTGATATTACTGTTGTTTGCAACTCATTAGTTTCTATAGTATGTTAAAACCTATTTCACTAAAATAAACAGCTGTTTGTGTGTATGTGTGCGTGCGCGCGCGCGCGTGTGTGTGTGTGTGTGTGTGTGTGTGTGTGTGTGTGTGTGTGTGTGTGTGTGTGAGTGTGTGTGTGTGTGTCTGTGTGTGTGTGTGTGTGTGTGTATGTGTGAGCATGTGCGTGTGTGTGTGTATGTGTGTATGTGTGAATGTGTGTGTATGTGTGAGCATTTGTGTGTGAGTGCGTGCGCGTGTGTGTGCGTGCATGTGTTTGTTTATATGTCCTCATGTGCCCTCTTTTGTGGTTGTGCTTATATATCTTTTTTAAATGCCTTCAGTGATATAATAACTTGACATGTTTTCTGTATTTAGGACGGCATGGGGAACCTTAGAGTTACAAAGAAAGGAATACGACTAGAAGGTGTGTCAGAGTTTCTCCTTCCACTGTATGTGAAAGAGATACACTCACAAAAGGTATGCTATATTATTACTATTATATGGCCTATATGATACTTTTAGTAAGTGATCTTGAATGTGTTCTGTAAATGTAATGAAGATATTGATAGTTTTCTGCCAAGAGTATACAACAACATGCCACACACACTAAATTGTTTGTTGTTTCTTTAGCTTTATTTAATAAGGTACAAAATTTGTGTTAACATTATTACACAGTAATGAAGCCTATCTGGATTCTGTGGTATTCATTCCACATATTGTGCATTATGATTCTTTAGCTAAAACAATTCTTCTTTGTTAGCTTTGTTCCCATGTGTCTTATTCTAATAAAATGCAGTGATTTTACATGTCCTACATATTTTGTCAGTCTCTTATCAATATTGCTGAAAAAATAATAGGTCATGTTTCTATAGCATTCTCAAAACAGATAAAGTTTTCAAAACTGTTACTGACAGAGCTGAACAAGTGGACAGATTCAGAGGAGTTGTTGCAAACTGTATGCCTTACGTAAACTTTACGGTAACAATTTCCAATTCAGAAACATTTTTTCCATGGTGCTGCAACATGAAGACATGCAACACCGCAGTTGCCTGTTTCTGTAGCCTATTGCAAATGCTAATGAGGCATTCCAGGGGAGCAGTTTATGTTAATTAGCCATGTAATGTTGCCCACAAAGGTCTGCAGTAAGTCATTTACTCAGCTGACCATTCAGGGATTCACTTATATGTGTAAGAAACATTGGCTGCCCATGTTAATGAACTCTGAAAAAAGCTTGTGTTTACCCACTGCAGTAGAGGTAACTGCTTGGGAGAAGACATGTTAATGGTGCTTATTTTGTAGGGACACCCCCTGATGTTTTTCAAAGTTTTGTTCCATTCTTTCTAAAACTGGAAATTATTTTGAGAATTTACAGGATAACAGTGTCAACATTTCAAATATATACCTAATTTAGGGCCTTTTTATTAGTTATTTTTATTCTGTTCCAAACTTTGTTGCTAAAAATTGAGAGCATGGTTTAGAGGACTGCAAGTGCTGGTGTGTGTGTGTCTGTGTGTGTGTGGGGAGGGGGGGGGCTGCATGTGTGTGTGCATGTAGATGTATGAGTGATATGTGTAAAGGTGTGTTTGCCTGGGAGGTTGTAGTAGGGGAATTAGTTTGGGGACAACTAGGGTAGGTGTATGTGTGTGTTTGTGTGTATGTGTGTGAACTGGAGAGTGTGTCTGTGATTGCGATCAGGTGAAGATTGTTTTGTGAGAGTGTGCATGAGTATGTGTGTGTATTGGAGGGTAGTTGTACTTCAAGATATTTGTTTATATTGTGGTTTAAAGGCACTTAAAAATGAAAAAAGCAAAGATTTGCACTTTGGAAGATAAGAGGTTGGGGGTGCAATAGACTCTGGGAATAAATATTTAAAGTAACCCTTAAAGGCATGTAAAAATGAACAGAACAAAGTTTTTCAGCTCAGAAGACATAGGTGAGGGGAACACTAGACAACAGGAATAATCTAAATAGTGTACCTTAATGGCACATACAATTATTTGAATCCTGTACCTGCAGAACACTCACACATGGCTTAGTTCTGTGCACTTTCAACAGACTGCTTGACCACTCTTAAAATATTACCTAAGTCTTTATGTAAAGAAAAAAAAATACAAATTCAGTATGGCAGAAAAAAAAAATTGAGACCTCTTTCTTGCTACAGAAAGCAGAATCATTAACCCACTTCAGTAATTGTTCAGTTACTGTAGTAGGGCATTTTTAACATAATATGAATTATGAAACTAATGTGTGGCTTTATTCACAGATTACAACAGTTTACGAGCTATGAGGGGCAGAGGCAATAGCAGAAGCTGTCTGTAAACAGACAGCTGAGGCAGATGAGGTGTGTCCATATGAGGAAGACTTCAGGACAAAGCTGTAGGACCACTAGATAACACCAAGGAAAATTTTTTTATGCATTACATAGACTCAGGTGGACAGCAGGTCTTGCATTTGCTGAATAGTAAGAAGAATACAACTCTGTCTGGCATTATTGATTGACTGTAAAGATATGTGATCTTCAAGGGGCAGGGAAAAATAAGAGGATATATTACTGATATTCTGTCTTTTCCATGACAGGTAAAAGGTATGTCAGGATGTGTGTGAGACTACATTTATGCATGTGTCTGACTGACTGTCTGTCTGCCTCCATGCTTGTGCATATCATGGAATATGTGCATGTGTGTGTTGCAAAGTAAATGTGGGAGGTGTCCTTGCAAAGACAGTGCATGGGTAGCCAGTGTTCACTAGTGCAGGAAAGTGCTGATTTGCACTCGTGGTAGTTAAGGACAATTCCATCATATGCAAAGTAACTGGAAATGATGTCAAAGTAGCCAATTATGATGTTTTTCCTCACTGAATCTAATGTATCTATGAATGACAAATTTTCTACAAAGTAGACAATAGCATGTTGTGGAAGCTCTTAGTGTCATCAGTGCAGTTCTTTTTAAATCCCTGGAAATGTATGCACATGCATTTTGGTATTATAATAATCAAAAACACAAAATAGTATTTGGGAGCTTTGGAGACAAGAACCATTACTGTGCTATAAAACAATGGAGTAGTAAAAAATATGCAGAAAGCAGCATAATAAAATCTCTACACATGCGCAGACTTTGCACTATATGGCAAATTATATTTATGCCATTACATACTTTGCTGCCTGTATGGATCTATAATTTTAGTAGTCCTTATAATATATATAGATTTCACAGTGCAAATAAATTCTTGTGTGTAGGGACAGCACTTCTGGTAACAAGGGCTGAGGCTTTAACAAAGTTAAAGTAAAATACACTGAAAACATGAGCAGATGCATTTATAATCTCATTAATCAAATAAGACTATATCTCTATCCTCTGGTTTCCTTCCAAGCATGAATATATGCATCCAACCCCCATGAATCACTTATCTTTCAGCTGAGCTTTTCTATCTTTGTTCAGGATTTTACTGGCTACTTTCTGGCAAATAAATTATGTGCAAGCCAGACACTGTTATTTGCATAAATTACAACCTGTGATGTTGTCAAATTTGATCAATTAACTATATGCTGGATATGCTTATGGAAATGAAAATGAGAACTTGGCGATCTTTTCATGTTAAAATGCATCTTGCCACACATCACCTTTATCTGTACAATTCTGCAAAAATGTTAAATAACCAATTTGGAACTGGATGAAAAAGTGCTTTGTCATTATAGATATACCTGTTGAAAGCATTTATTGCAATTTCTGAATGTGATCTAAGAAATTACTTTATCAGCTGCCTGCTAATCAAAAGTTAGAATTTTGCACTCAGACCGTACACTTTGAATCATTTGTTATCAATTCATAATCTTGTAAGTCAGTATGCCTTGACACCTGCTAGCACTTATGTTTGTTTTATTTGCATTGTATATCAGAGTAGCATATCTCATTAAAACCTGTGTGGTGGGGAATGTTGCACCTCTTACAGCCTACACACACATTTGTATTCCAGAGCATTTTCTGAAAAATCAACTTAAAAAAATAAGATAAGAAAGGCTTTTCTACAGTGGGATATCCTAGATTAACAGCCTTAGTGTCCTTTTATTAATAAAGCTTGCCTTTTATAATCCATCCTATTGTATGCTGATAAATCACTTAGTTAAAAAAGTTAAACAAGAAAGGTCTGATACCATAAGGAGCTATGAGTGTTTACTGGAAGCACACAAAAGGAGCAGTAGGCTTAAATGGGATATGTAGCTTTCATTTTTCATTGATAACATGTTTTTATGCTTCACTATAACTGACATCACATTGTGCAGTGGAATACAGGCCATCGTTCTGAGAATTCTTTTCTCTACTCATGATTAGATTATTATTTATTAGAGAATGGGCGACTTCTGGATTGCACCCTAACTGGAGAATGAACGGTCTCCAGCAGGGTGTTCATGTACAGGTAATGCCTGCTGAAAAATGAGTCCATCACTTCATGGCAGCATATTAAGCTGCAGTGGAGCAGGGACTGAAAGTAACCTAATGGCTGCCATTATTATACATTGGCTAAGCAGCACTTCTGCAGATGTAAAATTAAAACAAACCAAAAAAAAGGAAAATTGTGTGTTTGTTTATGTGTGTGTGTGTGTGTGTGTGTGTGTGTGTGTGTGTGTGTGTGTGTGTGTGTGTGTATGCATCCATGAAAGTGAGATTGATCACATTTTACATTTGGTAAGCAGTGCTTTTGCTGTTTAGTGAGAGTAAATTGAAAAAGAAAAGTATAATTAAAAAATATAGAAAGGTGTGTGTTATGTGTCTGCGTTTATTTTCCTGTCTGCATGTGTAAGTGTATGGGTACTTGCAGTGGTGAAAGCAAGTGTGTGTGTGTGTGTGTGTGTGTGTGTGTGTGTGTGTGTATGCATGCGAGGGAGACAGAAGCATCGATCAAGCAGTGGATGCAAGTTATTTAAAATTACGAGGCATGCATACCTCTCATCCTCTTAGACCATGAAATGCAGTTAAAGAGACATATTTTAAATATTGCTGTAATGCAATTAGAAAGTAGGTGTAATAACAGGATTTATATTAAATGTATTTTTTGAAGGCTATTAAAGCCTGAAACTCTAATATAATTCATTATTTAGTGACTTCAACTCCAATTAATTGCGACCAAAACCCAAATTTAATGAGGAAGTTATCAAAAAATGAGGCAAAAAATACGGACATTCTGAAAAAATCTATACAGTTGAGAGGTATGAGTACAAAACTTGTAACTGTTGGCATTATTAACTTTGTGAAATCTTGTCTTTTTAACTTTTGTGTGAATATGTGCGTGTGCGTGTGTGTGTGTGTGTGTGTGTGTATGTGTGTGTGTGTGTGTGTGTGTGTGTGTGTGTGTGTGTGTGTGTGTGTGTGTGTGTGTGTGTGTGTGTGTCTGTCAGAGACAAAGATAGTGTATGCAGACATTAAATACTTGACCAAACTTATATTTTGGATGTAAAGTACTTCCACCAACAGTTAACATACCACAGCAAGTCTGACACATTAGGTGGATGAACTGTTTTACATAAAAAAATATTAAATATATGAATGTACACACACACACACACACATATATATATATATATATATATATATATACATATATATATATATATATATATATATAAAATGTAAAAAATAAATAAACAAATACAAAACAATTTAAAAGAAGGCCCATTCTCTATGCACAATAATGCCATTCAGGTTGCGTATTATTGCAGAAATAATGTCCTTCCTGGGGTGTAGATGTTCTCTGCAGTGTAGATGTTCTCTGTCTGCAGTGTCGGGCCTCAGAACACTACTAGTTGGGTGTTAGCTCCACAATAACAAATACCATGTTGACACTATCGCTTGCTTAAAGACCAGTTATCTAGTGTTCACACAGTCTCTCGCTCTGTCTCACACACATACACACACACACACACACACACACACACACACACACACACACACACACACACAGGCATTGGTTTCTTTGCATAGATTTATTGATTTTGAGCAATTGTTTTGATTCACTGTTGCAGTTCTAATGAAAACAAGTGAACTATAAAATCTTCATTGAGATGTAATATGAACCAAAGATGTGGGAAAAGAACTGTGCCTATTTTAGATGACTCTATCCACAAACAAGTAAGCATACATATTTACACACACAACACACACACACTCACACACACACATATGCACACATGCTCATGCACACACACACACACACACACACACACACACACACACACACACACAAACATGCACACATGCTCACTCACACACACACACACACACACACACACACACACACACACGCACACGCACACGCACAAACACACTCACACATGGAAGCTACTGAAGTTTGTTCACTCCTTTATTTATTGATTTTGAGCAATTCTTTTGATTTGCTGTCGCAGTTCTAATGAAAACCAAAGTGAACTATAAAGTCTTCATTGAGATGTAATATGTACCAAAGATGTGGGAAAAGAACTGCGCCTTTTTTAGATAACTCTATTCATAAACAAGCAAGCATACATATTTACGCACACGCACACACACACGCACACACACACACACACACACACACACACACACACACACACACACACACACACACACACAGACATGCACACATGCTCATGCACACACACACACACACACACACACACACACACACACACACACACACACACACACACACACACACACAGACATGCATGCATGCTCATGCACAAACATACACAAAACTCATACATGGCACCTACTGAAGTTTGTTCACTCCTTTATGCATTTTTACTGTACTGGGATTCAAATATACCATTTTTTGAATATACTGTTTTGTGAAATCGGTGTTTAGTAAGCAACTAGTGCTCAGCAAGCCATATAAGATTACGGGTCTATGTCAGATGATCAACTTTTCAGAAACTAAAAAAAAAAAATCAACGAGACTATACGATCGACTTTCCGATAACTCAAACATCAAAAAAAAAATCTACCTTTTTAATGTTTTTACAGGGGGGCAAGCCCCACTGCACCTCCAGTTTGGGGGGCACCCCTAAAAATTATATATACCAACTCCAAGTTTGCACTACAGTGAGGAAAAGGGTACATTTTCTGATCCTTCCTGTACCACAATCTCCAATCAAAAGTTTTGAGTGTTCAAAAAGTCGATCATATGGTCTCAAGCATATGGAATTCGAGTTTTTGAAAACATGATCAACTGTCAGGGACCCAAGATTACATACAGATCATTTTCTGAATGTTGCAACTTCTGAAAGTCACACCTTAATAACTGAAAGTCAAACTAACATACAAATCACACTTTATAAAAGGATTGGTCCAATTACTATGGTCTGTGAGACAGCATGAGCAATTCCACAGTTGTGTTACAGACACCACTAGTGGTTAATATCTGCAATAAGCCATGCAGGTGATTGATCACATTTCCTTCCCTTGGTGGCCATTCAACATATAGATACATTCTTGGCTTTCAGTAAAATAGATGTACCTCTTGTCGACATCTTAATTGTCTATAAAAGGTCATAAAGTAGACCCACTAATTGATGGTGGCCTTTCACTCACTGTGCCTTTTGACTGGTAACTCATTGAGAGCATGCCCATAGCAGGCACTTATCTTTGCACATGAATATGTGAAAATAAATTCCAAAAGATTTTGTTGTACAAAATAAATAAATAAATAAATAAAAATATTTGAAATCCTATGTATAGCAGATACCTTTCTTGTGCTCCTTTGCCTTTATAGAGAAGAGAGTGCTGTTCACTCTCTCTCTCTCTCTATATATATATATATATATATATGCAAAAATATATATACATACATATGTGTATATATATATATATCTTTATCTATCTATATATACCTACAGACAGAGAGCGAGAGAGAGAGAGAGAGAGAGAGAGAGACATATGAAGACAGAAGCATTGCTGGTTCAACCAGCACCCCTGGGCCAGTGCTACGAACCATCTCCCCATCCCTCAGCTCTTCAAGTGAAAAGCAAAAAAAAAAAAAAAAAGCAGGTGTTCCTTTTATTGGTACACCAACCTCTCCCTCCTGCCCTAACCATTCATTTCCCATTTCAGTACACTGTCGTCAACCTTCAACATATTTATTAAATAGCAAAAAATTCAAGACACAAACAGTAGTACACAATAGAGATAAATCCAAGCCAAAACTTTAATAAAATAAAAGATACAGATAAGGGCTTTCACATATAGCTTCTTCAGATCTAATACCAGAATATAATGCATACTACTTGTAGTAGTGGCTCAGTAATACATCCACTCAAGTAAGAGTGCATTTTCAGGTTGCTAGATGCTATTAAAGCAACAGGTAATCACCAAAAATTCTAAGAACCAACATTTGATAATTATATGCCGAAGCTTAATTTTATATGTATACACATAAGTACAAAACCATTACAGCTAGAGTAGCAAACTGGTGGCAGGACAATGAGAGGGGATGTGTTCATTTTACACCTGAATATTGTCCTGTGAGCTGATTTTTGGTACTATGCAGGATGACCTATGATGCAATGGTGTGACTTTATTTTGATATGTAATAGCAGAAATTAGTTTTGATGTAAAAATCAAAGATAACATTACTGTCACCCAGTTTCATTCTATCTGCTGAACTGATAATGAACAGCAGCAGACTCTGAAAGTGCAACACGAGCGATGCAGCATTAGATTTTTCATCCTTCTCCATTAAGAGAATGCAGAATGCTTTTTCTTGACTTAGCAGGCAAGACAAGTTAGCTGACGCCTTTGAGGTCAAATATTTTCACAATATTTTAAAAACATAACATTTTATTCAGTCAGCCATTACAAACATATCTGGCTTATCTTTTTTTTCTAGTATCTGTATTATCTGTTCAAGTTTAGTATACTGTGGGTGAAGATTATGCTTGGCTTGTGATTTTAAACTTGATATGGTTTTATTGATCTTCTTTCTAATAAGCTGTCATATAACACAACAAAATAAAGACAAAGCAGTGTAGGAAGACTTGCACTTGTTTTCTTAAGATTTTATTATAAAAACTATCTTTGTAGAAATTGATGATAACATGCTTGCAGAGAGTTCTTAGTGATCCTTATTTTTCCACAACCAAGATCCATTGCTGTAATTAGCAGTAGGATGAACAAGTCATACTGTCATTAATGAAATTCAAATAGTGATAATATTTTCCGATATTAATTTATTTAATGCATAGACATCAATATTCACATGTGGAATTTGTTATAGCATATCACAAATAAAATACAGTATTTTTGTTTTTTTTACTTACCTGCCAAGCTTTTATATAATCTGGATAATGTCATCATGTATTAGTTCTCAATAACATGTTGCACCCTTACATAATGCATTAATAAAATAATCATTGCCAGTTTCATTGTTTAGTTATGTTATATTAATTTTTTTCAGGCACTCAGCAAGCTTATGAAAAAATTATTTTATTTGTTATTTGTGACCATCAGAGATTAGAGTTTAGATAAATATTTCAAACTGTTGTGAGAATCCTTTGAAAACTAATGTCACTTTATCATGCTGATTTCAGTTTATATCTGTTTATATCTCCTCTCCAGGTCATTACTTTCATTTACTGTTAGATTATGAACTGAAGTTATTAGATAGGAATCATTGATAATTGTATTGTCCGTATATATAGTGCTAGTGATCATGCCATGCCTGATGATCTGTTTGATATTTTTTTTTTAAAGTGGATTGCCATATACTCTTTGTTTAATTAGCATATTACATGAGATGAAAAAACATTTAATTAGGCATTTAAGCAATGCTCAAGATATTTTATTTTATGTGTATTTATTAGTATTTGCATGTATGTTTCTTTTTTTGCGATGGATGAGAAAGAAAATTTTTGGAGTGAGTTAGATGAAGTGGTGATGACTGTACCCAAGGGTGAGAGACTGGTGAATGGAGCAGACTTCAATGGGCATGTTGGTGAAGGGAACAGAGGGGATGAGGAAGTGATGGGTAGGTATGGTGGTAAGCAAAGGAATGCAGAAGGTCAGAGGGTAGTGGATTTTGCGAAAAGCATAGACTTGGCTGTGATGAATATGTATTTTAACAAGAGGGAGGAGCATATGAAGGAAGATGCACACAGGTGGATTATATCTTATGTAGAAGGGCCAATCTGAAGGAGATTGGAGACTGTAAAATGGTGACAGAGGAAACTGTAGTTAGGCAGCATGGGACGGAGGTTTGTAGGATCACATTGGTGATCAAGAAGAGGAGGATGAGTGTGACGGCAGCACCAAGGATCAAATGGTGGAATTTGAAAAAGGGTAATTGTGAGGTTATGTTCAGGGAAGAGTTAAGACAGGCACTGGGTGGCAGTGAAGAGTTACTGAATAGGTGGTAACTACAGCAGAGCTAGTAAGAGAGATGGCTAGAAAGGTGCTTGGTGTGACATCTGGAAAGAGGAAGGAGGACAAGGAGACCTGGTGGTGGAATGAAGAAGTACAGCAGAGTATACAGAGGAAGAAGTTGGTGAATAAGAAGTGGGATTGTCAAAGAGATGAAGAAAGTAGACAAGAGTATAAGGAGATGAGGTGCATGGCAAAGAGAGAGGTGGTGAAGGCTAAGGATAAGGCGTATGAAGAGTTGCATAAAAGGTTGGACACTAAGGAGGGAGAAAAGGACCTGTACCGATTGGCTAGACAGAGGGACCGAGCTAGTAAAGATGTGCAGCAGGTAAGGGTGATAAAAGATAATGAGGGAAATGTACTCACAAGCAAGGAGAGTGTGTTGAGCAGATGGAAAGAGTACTTTGAAGGGTTGATGAATCAAGAGAATGAGAGGGAAAGAAGGTTGGATGATGTGCGGATAGTGAATCATGAAGTGCAGTGGATTAGCCAGGAGGAAGTAAGGATAGCATGGCAAAGAGAGAGGTAGCGAAGGCTAAGGATAAGGCATATAGAGAGTTGTATGAGAGACTGGACACTAAAGAGGGAGAAAAGGACCTGTACCGATTGGCTAGACAGAGGGACAGAGCTGGGAAAGATGTGCAGCAGGTAAGGGTGATAAAGGACAGTGAGGGAAACATACTCACAAGTGAGGAGAGTGTGTTGAGTAGATGGAAAGAGTATTTTGAAGGGCTGATGAATGAAGAGAATGAGAGAGAGAGAAGGTTGGATGATGTGGGGATAGTGAATCAGGAAGTGAAGCAGATTAGTAAGTAGGAAGTAAGGACAGCTATGAAGAGGATGAAGAATGGAAAGGCTGTTGGCCCAGATGACATACCAGTGGAAGCATGGAGGTACTTAGGAGAAATGGCAGTGGAATTTTTAACAAGATTGTTTAATTAAATTTTGGAAAGTCAGAGGATGCCTGAGGAGTGGAGAAAAAGTGTTTTGGTACCTATCTTTAAGAATAAGGGTGATGTGCAGAGATGTAGTAACTACAGAGGGATTAAACTGATCAGTCACAGCATGAAGTTATTTGAAAGAGTAGTGGAAGCTAGGTTAAGAAGGGAGGTGATGATTAGTGATCAGCAGTATGGTTTCATGCCAGGAAAGAGCACTACAGATGCAATGTTTGCTCTGAGAGTGTTGATGGAGAAGTACAGAGAAGGTCAGAAGGAGTTGCATTGTGTCTTTGTGGATTTAGAGAAAGCATATGACAGGGTGCCTAGAGAGGAGTTGTGGTATTGTATGAGGAAGTCGGGAGTGTCAGAGAAGTATATAAGAGTGGTACAGGATATGTACAAGGGTAGTGTGACAGCGGTGAGGTCTGCGGTGGGAGTGACAGATGCATTTAAGGTGGAGGTGGGATTACATCAAGGATCAGCTCTGAGCCCTTTTTTATTTGCAATGGTGATGGACTGGTTGACAGACGAGATCAGACAGGAGTCCGCGTGGACTATGATGTTTGCAGATGACATTGTGATCTGTAGTGAGAGTAGGGAACAGGTGGAGGAGACCCTGTTCCCAGCACAAGAATCTGATAGTCTATTGGCCGTTTTGGGCCAATTTCTAGCTCTTTCAAGTCCCCCTGTATAAAACCCGCTTTGGTGCGGTTTTTGTGCTTGTTACTACTCAGCCAAGCTCCTCGTGGTCCTGCAGAGCGGTGCTAGCAGTAGAGAGGCTAAAAGAGTGACTGCTAACCTGATAAAAGTGTTTTCTTTTCCTGCTACTACATGGGTGACTGTCTGATCTAGCTAAACTGCAAGTATTTCTGCTTCTTGAACTGTTTTAAACTGTTTAAAGTTGTTTTTACACCTGCACTTTTAAAGTTTGTCCCGTTTGTTGCATTTACCTGTTGAGGCTACACACTCAAGTGTGCTAACCTGTGTTACATATTTATTGCATTTTCCTGCTGTTTGTTGCAAAAAAGAAAAAAAAACAAAAAAAAATCCTTGTTTCCTGTCTTTCCTGACCTAGAGTAGTCCAAATACAGGCTTTGCTGTATTCTGGACTTTTGGAAAGTTCCTGTGTTGCCCATTTCCTTTCTTGGATAAAGGGAGGCTTCTTTGTTCACCAGTGGCAGTGGGGAGCTTAGAGCAGCCTATCTATCCATGGAGTAGTGTTCCCAGCACAAGAATCTGGTAGTCTATTGGCTGTTTTCGGCCAGTTTCTAGCTCTTTCAAGTCCCCCTGTATAAAACCCGCTTTGGCGCGGCTTTGCGCGATTTTGCGCATAGCGCAGCATCAGCAGCTCCGCTTAATTGGGTTTAAACCATTCTCGGCTCCACAAAGTCTGCTCTTCACTTTTTCCCTTAGAACTGATCTAGTTCTCAAAATAAACACCCTATTCCTACTCTAAAGCCTGGCACTTGCTCACTAAAGCAATTATATAAGTCAGCACTAAATATTTAAAAGCACTACACCCTCACAAACTCCCCTTGAGTACCCTGTTCCCCATTGGCCCTTTTTTTCAACTATAAAGAAATTCCTAATACTATTCTAGCATGTCCAAAGGTCAGTTGTCAATCTCCTCTTTGGTCCAGCTGGTGAATCTGGGAATCTTGAGGCAATGTTACAACTGCCTCATCTACACAGACAACCCACTCCTCCTTCCGACAAATTCCAACACATGTGAGAGATGCAACCATATAGCCAAACTGGAGGCTAAGCTCTCTCAACTCAGTACTGGCGTAACCAGTCCGGAGGAGAAGGAAACCACACTTACTACAATTCCAGTCTCACATAGACCTACCATAACAGCAAACCAAACACATAAACACACAAAAACATACTTGGAGGCTCTAAATAAAAATCTGCCTAAGCAGCAGAGACCTCCAAAGCAGACACCCAAGCAACCGCTACCCCAAAACAAAACACATGCAACACATAGCTCACAAAGCCAGTGTGCCAAACAGTCACAGCCCTTAAGGCTAAACAACACACCTGATACACTTGTAATAGGTGACTCTATCGTCAGGCACACTGACATCCCGCTCACCAGGCTGAACAAGGAGAAGGTCACGGTGAGCTGCCTGTTGGGCGCTAGGATCCGCCACATAACACAAGCACTCAGGTCACTCCAAGGCAAGTACAAATATGACTCTGTCATATTCCATGCTGGTGTGAATGACCTGAGACGTACCTCCCTGGACTACATGAAAAGAGACATAGAGGAGCTCTTTGAGCATGTAGCCCAGGCCGGTATGACTCTGACCTTGAGTAGCATCTTACCCTCACCAAGAATGATGCCACAATATGAAGACAAGATGATCAATTTCAACAATTGGCTTAAGCATTGGTGTCATTCAAAGGGGATCCAATGCCTGTCAGCTGGGATGAAATGTTCGACAAGCCACGATACTTCACTAGGGACGGCTTGCACCTGTGCTTGCACCTGGGCTTTCGGATATTGGCAAAGGCTCTTGCCACCCCCATAGTGCCTTTTTTAGGCAAGGCTCAAAAGACAAACCCACCTCCATAGGTATCACAAGGGATAAGAAACTAAGAGTAATGCTACTCAACGCCAGAAATCTAAACCTCAAGATGCACGCACGCAAAACTCTCCTTAGCATGGAGAACATCGATATCTGTGCAGTAACAGAAACCTGGTTCAAGGCTCCCGAGAGCACCCCAGCACTACCAGGTTATACCTCATACCATGCTTTTCGGCCCCAAAACATGGACCAAACCACAAAAGGAGGGTAAGTATCAATATTCATCAAACATACCCACACCTCCAGGTTGGTGGCACAGCACGAAGTATCAGAGACTATCCATGTGCAACTAACAGTGGGTAAAACTGCCTTCCAGTTTACAGCCTGCTACAGACCACCCTCCCAAACCCAGGCACCCCACTCAGCCTTCCTGAGAACACTGGAAAATATGAAGGTCTCTCCAAACACCATTATATTGGGTGACTTCAACTACCCAAACATAGACTGGGAGCATTACTCTAGCTCCAACACCCTAGCCCAAAGGTTCCTAGAATTTATAAACTCAAATGATATGGAACAACTTGTTACCACTCCCACACGAGGGGAAAACATACTGTACCTGATCATCACCAACATGGGGGCTCTATGCTCCAGAACAGAAGTGTATCCCGCACTGGTAAGATCAGACCATAAACTAATCTCACTGGATATTCACATCCTGACCCCACCCCCTGCCCAGAAAACCACAGTGAAAAACTTCTCTAAAGCAAATTTCACACTCCTCAAAACTGAGGTGGAATCCTTCAAAGCCCCCGGGCCTGTGGAAAATACGGCCCAGACCGCAGAATCCTTTAAAAATGCATTCTATGAACACCTTCAGGAATGCATGGATCATGCAATCCAAAATAAAACCAAGACCAAATCCTCCAAAGTCAGGCATCCTGTCTGGTGGACCCCAGCCATAAACAAACTATACAATTGAAGGAGGAAGTTACTACATAATAGAGCAAAATCCCTAAAAGGGAAGGCATCTCTGATCAGTATTAGCAAAAAACTATGGGCACTCATAAAATCGTCTAAGGCCAGCTTCGAGAGAAAAATTGCACAGGACACTAAGGATAATCACAAGGCTTTCTTTAGTTATGTTAGGAACCTGGGTGGGAATTCCCAGATATGCTCAGAATTAGTCCAAAATGACAAAAAATACACCAAACCCACAGACATTGCCAACATCCTAGCTGACAGGTTCAGCACAAACTCCCCACCAAAAGGGCAAATATCTATCCCAGCAGAGTGCTGCCCCCTGACATCTCAGATGCTCAGGTAAGAGTCGCCCTCTCCAAAGCAAAAAACACAGCATCAATGGGACCAGACGGTGTCCCGGGCTGCATCCTACATGAACTCCAAGAAGTGCTAAACCCAAACATAAAACTACTTTTCAATCTCAGCCTTACTACAGGATATGTACCCAAAGAGTGGCGTACAGCAACAGTGGTCCCTCTCCACAAAGGTGGTGCCTCAACGGATCCTGGAAACTATCACCCCTTAAACCTGACTAGCTCGGTCTGCAAAGCTATGGAAAGGATCATCATGGACCTCAAAAATAAAGATATTGGGGACCTACAGACACTGGATCCTACCCAGTTTGGCTTTGTTAAGGGCAGATCCTGCCTCTTAAACCTGGTCAATTTCTTTGAAACAGTCACCAAGGCCATTGACGAGAGGAAGGTGGTCCACACAGCCTACCTGGACCTCACAAAAGCCTTCGATACAATACCCCACTCGGGCATTATAGGTAAGCTCACCAGCTTAAATATAAACCTCTATGCCACTAGATGGGTTGCAACTGGCTCAAAGACAGAACACACATGGTTAGAATTGCTGGAGCCATGTCAGACTCCAAACCAGTTACAAGTGGCGTCCCACAAGGCTCAGTCCTGGGACCTCTCTTGTTCGGTATATATTTCTCGGAGGTACAGGCCTACACGAAAGGACTGTGGCTGACCAAGTTCGCAGATGACTGCAAACTATGTGCCATAATCGACTCTCCAGCCTACACAAGCATCCTACAAAAGGGCCTCATAGAAACAGAAAACTGGTGCCAGAGCCATGGCCTCAAGCTAAACGCCAAAAAGTGTATAGTCTTCCCCTTTGGCAAAAACAAAGTGCCAACAAATTACCACATAGGTGGTAATCCATTAAGTACGGAAAAAGTAATTAAGGACCTGGGGACCCAAGTTGACAGCAATCACTCATTTGAAAACCACGTGGCCAAAGTGGTTAGAAAAACGTTTTATATAGCCCACCTAATCATGAAGGGATTCACATCTAGATCAGGGGAGGTCATCGTGCCTCTTTACTCATCCCTCATCTGGCCCATAATTGAGTAAAATGCCCCTTTTGGGATGTACCTTACCAGACACCTGCAGCAACTGGAAAGACTCCAAAAGTACCTCACCAAGAGGATCAAAGGGCTCAAACAGATGCCATATGCTGCCCGGTTAAAGAAATTCCAGCTCTACTCAGTGTCATACCGCCTACTCAGAGGCGATCTGTGCCTGACGTATAAAGCCATGTCCAACCTGGAATTAATGGACATGCTGCACCTTAGAAAATCCAAATCCCATCGAGCTACGTGCTGAAGAGACTTGAACCTCAGCACTGAAATAAATAAGACATGCTGGAGGGACAGATTCATAACCCAGAGGCTCCCTTCACTCTGGAATAAAATTACAGTCCAGGTTAGGCAGAGTCCCTCATTGACTCTCTTCAAGAGGAATCTTGATGAGTGGATGGAAGATCATAGGTTTACCCCGGGTATCACTTCTGTGTGACTGTTAGACAGAGGCACAGTATACTAACCTCGAAAAAGGGCATAGCAAAATTCATTTGGGTGGCGAAAGCCAAACACACTCTGGCTAGGCTTATAAATGCCCTAGGGCAGATAGCCTAGTATGAACCTATGAACCTAAAGGGGGAGCCGGTAGAAAATCTGGCTATACTATTGTAGGAGATTGCAAGAATGTTGAGGTTAGTTTTAGATAGATTAGTGTATATAGGAGAGGCATAAAAGAAAGTAGAGATAAGGTGGGTATGGGCAATAGTAGCTCTGGCTGTGGGAGTAAGGAAGGGTTTAATTTTGTAGAGGGAGCCTAGTTTACGGTTAACTGATTTTGCTGTGGAGTTGATATGAGTATCATAGTTAAGGCTGTGGTCAATAGTAACTTCTAAGAGTCTGGCAGAAGTGTCAGGAGATATGAATGTGCCTTTTTTGGATTTGATAGAGAAGTGAAATCAGGTGGATTTTTGTGAAGGAGTAAATATTAGTAGTTAAGTCTTTTTTGGGTTGAGGAGGAGACTGTGTTGTAAAAACCATTCTTCTACAAGCTCAAAGACATTTTGGGTAAGGGACTGCAGTTCAGAAGGCCCTGTAGCTGAGGATATTAATATGGAGTCATCAGCTTATTGTATAGTTATAGCTTGAGGGATACTAATAGATAGATCGTTTATAAAGATGGAGAATAGAAGAGGGCCTAAAATAGATCCTTGGGGTACACCAAGGGTGACAGGAAGAGGGGCAGATAGAGTGTTTTCCCAAAGCACTGCTTGTTGCCTGTTATCTAAGTAGGATTTGAAGCACTGTAGTACTTGAGTATCCGGTGAGTGGGGCTTGAGAAGATTCAAGAGTAGTTGATGGTTAACCATGTCGAATGCTTTTGAAAGATCAATAAAGATAGCAGAGGACAGGGTGTAGTTGTTAAGTTTTTTGGTAATGTGGTCAGAAAATGACAGGAAGGCAGTAGTGGTGCTATGGAAGGGTCAAAAGCCATGCTGAGAGCTGGCTAATATGCCATTTAGGAGAAGGTGGTCTAGTAATTGACAGTGGATGCATTTTTCCATGATTTTAGCAATGGGCGAGAGTAGGGCAATAAGACGAAAGTCGGAAAGTCCTGTTGAGTTACCTCCCTTGTGTAAGGGGATAATGTGTGAGACTTTGCAGATAGATGGGATGGTACCTTCTTTAATGGTTCTGTTTATTAGGACAGAGATAGGATAAGCAATAACTTTTGCTGCTATTTGAAGATACTTAGCAGGTAAGAGGTCAGCTGAAGGGGTAGAGGGTTTGAGTTTCTGAAGGAGGGTACAGATGAGGGATGTAGGGATGGGTTGGAGTTGGAAAGTGGGTGGAGAGGTATAGGAGGATGTGGGTGAAGTAGAGGATACAGGAGATAGTGAGTTAACAAGTGACTGGATAGCTTCAGTAAAGAAGTTATTAAAGGAGTCAGCAATATGTTTGGGAGTGTCTTGGGTAATTCCTGATGAGGTAGGTGTCTTAGAGCAGCCTGGATGAAGGAGTCTATTTATTCCTGACCAATATTTCTGAGGATTTTGTTGGTTGGCTTGTTGAAGTTGAAAGAAGAAGTTTTTTTTGTCCAATAGTATATAAGTTTTAGTAGAGTTTCTGAGCTGTTTCATTTTTAAGTGCTCAGATGTGTCTTTGGAAGAGCGCCATCTGGCCCAAAATTTGTTTCTTATCAAAATGTTTTGTTTAGTTTCCTTTGTAAGCCATGGTGCAGTTTTGGTGCTATTCCTAAGGGTACAAGAATGGGCATGATATTCTAGGATTTCAGGGAACTTAGAATTGAAGTATGCCACAGCTTCCTCTAGTTGGAGGTGTTTTAAGGGTGACCAGTTGCAAACTCTCAGTTCATTTTGGAAGTGTTCAGGGTTAAAATGTTTATTGGAGCAAGTAGTTCTGAAGGTTATAGGGCTTGGTGTGTAGGTCTTTTGTCTAATTAAATAGGTTAGTGAGTGATCACTAATGTCATCAAGGAGGATGCCTGCCATATAGATTGGGGAGTGAGTATTTATAAGAATCCAATCTAGGGTGGATTCTTTGTTGGTGGGTTTATGGATTCTAGTAGGTAAGGTAATAGTTTGAGAGAAGTAATGTAGGTTTATGTGGTTAGTATGGTTATCAGAATTGCAGGTATTCCAGTCGATATTAAAGTCACCTAGCACAATGGCTTCTTGAGGAAAGTTAGTGGACAGCCAGCTTAGGATATTTTCAAGGGAGCTGATGTTATTACCTAGAGGAAGATATGAGCATAAAATGTAGATGGACTTACAAGTGTTTAGCTGTAGCTTAGCAAAAAGAGTTTCAGAATTGGTACCAGATGAAGAGTATGTATCAAGTAGTGTAAGTTGGACCCCTGCTTTGTATATTAAGGCTACGCCCCCTCCCTTCTTGTGAAGGTGATCCCCTCTCAGAATACTATATCCTGGAGGGGTGATTTCATAGTCTGGGGAAGATGGTTTTAACCATGTCTCAGTTAAACATAGAATGTCAAAGTTATGTACATCCACTAGGGCATGAAGGTGAGTTACTTTATTGGCAATACTATGTATGTTTAACTGGGCTAAGAAGAGAGAGTTAGGAGGCCTTGTAGGGGTATGAGAGGGAGAGGGTTTGGTTGGGAAGGTGGGGCTGTTATTGATAGGGCCCGGGTTGGGGTGAATGTCACCATCTAGTAGGAGGTGAAGGTGTAGTCTATATGTTTGAATGTAAGAAAGATTTAGTATGTTATGTCCTCTCTTAACATGGTAGTGTTGATAGGTAATATGGGTGACTCTATGATACTGTGGGAGGAAATTGTTGGTAGTAGATGTTATGTTTATGTGTTTCAGGGTGGATGGTAGAGCAGGAAGGGATGTTTGTTTAGTGGGCTGGTGGAAGTTAGAGTAGTGAAGATGTTCATAGGCAGTTAAGATGTAGGGAAGGAGAAGGAATGGAAGAATTAAGAACAGAAGTAGGGATCTGAGGTAAGGTGATATGGATGAAGTAGGCATAATGCTGAAGAAGGTGGGAGTGGAGAGTAGGGAGGTGAGGTTATGTAATGTAGAAGGAGGAGTGATGTATAAGATGGAAAAACCTTAATGTGGTATGGGATGGGATTTGATGATGGTGGAAGTGGGAGTGGTTAGAGAGGTATAAGGATATATGTGCTGGGGGTGGGTGGAATTTGGGGGTAGGGTAGGGAAGTGGAGTGAGCCCGCAGGGCAAATGGAGCAGGAAGAGCCAAGTGAAGGAGGAAAACCTGCAAAAACAATCAGTGGAATGCTGGCTATTAGAGGCAAGTTTAGGTAGAGGTAGCTAAAGGAGGTGATAAGTTTAATAATAGTCAGAGTAGGTAGGGTAGTTGAGTGAATTATAGTGAATATGGAAGGTTAAAGTGGGTCTACAGTGAAATAAATAATGTAAAACTAATTTCCTAAGAAGTTCTAATGTGAGTCAGTAGGAAATATAAAGATTGAAAAGGGTGCCATCTAGTGGGCAAAAACTATACTTCTACAGTAGTTCCTGGAGGGTAAAGAGTAGATCTGGTAGTACAAGAGAGAAATAGTGAAGCCAAGTAAAGGCTACAAGAGGGGAAGGGGAGGAGGTAAAGAAAAGAGGTGCAAGGCTGCTGGCTATCCTGGCAGGGAAGGGTAATACATACATTTATTATTTAGACAAAGTAGCATTTGCATGTAGCAGATAACATACTTTCTTGCTTCCTTGAGGGGATGAATTCAGGGAGAGGTTAGCCTCTATTCCTTGAATAGAAAGAGACAGCAGGTGCTTTTTTTTAAAATAAAGAATCCAGGTCATCAGGTAGGGCAGGTTCTTAATTCTCATGCAGGACAGGCAGTTTGCTAAGCTGGGTAGACAAGGGAGAAAGAAGACAATGTAGTGAAGAAAACATATAGTTAACAGTAAAGCCAAATAAAACTGGTCCTAGTCAGAAAAACAATAAAACAATAATGGACTGACATGCTTCGAATGCAACAGTACAAATGAAGTGATAGTAAGCAAATGTACACTTTAGCCAGCTCAATTAATTACTTAGCAAAAGTACATAATAACTATGACAGTTATAAGCTAGAAAAATGCATTCTAACAATTAAATAAAAAACAAGTGATTTACTTGCCAAGTTTCTTAGGCCCACTACTATGCCATTCTAACACCAGGAATGCATATGGAGTAGTGAGACACCTCCAATAAAATTATATAGTCTTTCAGATAAACCTACCACAGCATTTTATTTTACATAGGCTGACGTGGTCGAAATGTAGGACTGGGGGATAGTGTAATCCTTATACAACGCTAAGCGTCAAATAAGACTGACTAGTTTAGCGTGAGTGAACACACTGTATAAAACAGTATGATAGAGGGCTCAATAACTGTAAAAATAGAGCATTGTTAAAGGAGGTTTAAAAGTTACAAACTCTAGTTCTACTTGGCGGTTTCAGTAAAAGTAAACAATATGCTCAAAAGTGGCTATGGATAGGTCAGCGTGCAACATTTCCACGTGGACCACATGTAACCAAATGGTCACTTGCTGCGAAGAGCTAGACCAGTGCACTTAAGATAGATAAAAGAGCATATATGGCTAAAAATTACTGTGAGAGTGATTAACCAAGCCAACCACACTATGCAGACTAGCGTTATCTGCATAAATTAATGTAATAGCCCAGGAAAAGTGTACTAAGAACAGCAGTTGAGACAACATTTGTTCCACAGGAAAACTAATAAGCAGGTAACTGAGTACAGCAATGCTTAGACAAGCTCAGTGAGGTAGCAGTTAGAGCAGATAGCAGTAAGATAACAGTTCCACATTTTCAAGGGCAAAATAAAGCAAGTAGCCAAAAATGGATATAATTAGACAAGCATAATCAAGGTAGCGGTTTGAACAAATAGCAGGATAATAACATTTCCTACACTTTCCCAGGCAAAGAACAGCTACCTATTCCACAGTGATACAACAGTTTCCCCACATTTAAAGGCAAAATACAGCTAAAAGCAAAGCAAGTATAAAACAATGATACAGAGCACGCACTTACAATGAGTATGGACACTAGAGCTCCTGGGACGCACAGCAGCTAAGAGCTAGTCTAGGAATCAAAGATGGCACCTCATAGGAGAGGGTATATTTGATTGGTCGGAAAGGATGTGAGGTAGTGAGGGGAGGAGAGTGACGGCAGGGGGAGGTACACACCATAAACAGCTAGGAGTGGGTGTATCAGATAGATCGGCAAAAAAGAGTCAGAGACAGGCAATGAAGTCAGGCAGGGGAATAAGACATATGCTAGGCATATTAGTGAAACAAGGAGAGGGAAGGGGGATTAGTAGGAAATGAAACAAGGAAGGCAGGGGATAAGATATAGATAAATAGGAGGTAAAATGAAGAAGAGAAGCAAAGAGCTATGTGGACACAGGAAAAGACCCAAGTGAAGGAGGAAAATGACTGTAAACCCATGGTTTATACAGGCTAATAAAAGACTTTATCATAAAGTTTACTTGATGCACAGCAGAACAGCATTGAAACTTGAAATGTAATAGATATTAAATGTTTATATACTATTTATTTATAGTGCATTAATTTTCAAATTGTTTGAAATATCTCAACATCCAAGCAGCACAGGCAGAACTGCTTTGACTCATATGAAAGCTGACAACAGTAAAAATAAAATGTTGCTGACACTGTGTGTGTAGCTTGATCCATTAATGGGATATTGTAGGTTGTTTACACAATATCATGAACATTAACATTTACTAAGTGCCTTGGCACAGATGGGTGAAGTCCTAATTACAGGTCTGACTACCTGGGTTTAATTAATGACCCAAGCATTTGAAGCACTTACATGGTAGGATGTGTATGCTTATTCTGGGAGAAGGGCACACACACATTCATGTGAGTATCACTGTAGGTGTTCTGTAGAAGCTGGAGGCACATTTGTGATATACTGCAAGGGAAAGCAGGGTTATCGGCTGAGTTAAGACAGAGGTGGAATGACATCTCAGAGTGCTCCTCAATGCATCCATCCTCAGATGTCATGATGTACATAAGGATGAAGAAAAGTAGGGCACGACACCAAAACACTTGCAGTAGCAATATGATTCTGTACCAGAATCCCAGATCTCCTCTTAAACCACAGACATCTGTCAGGTTTAGATCAGGAGAGGCTAATGTGAGTTTGGTAAACCCAGTACATGACAAGCATTGCTATGGTCAAGTAGCTGGTCAGATACAGAAGATGAAAATAATATTTGCTGTTTATTTTGAGTTATAAAATCCAGTTTAAATGTAAAATATAATCATCATCTTCTTTCGGCTGTTCCCGTTAGGGGTCAGCACAGCAGATCATCTGTTTCCATTTCTTCCTGTCCTCTGCATCATGCTCTTTCACACCAACCGCCTGCATGTCCTCTCTCACCACATCCATAAACCTTATCTTAGGCCTTCCTCTTTTCCTCTTACCTGGCAGCTCCATCCTTAGCATCCTTTTCCCAATATACCCAGCATCCCTCCTCAGCACATGTCCAAACCAATGCAATCTCGCCTCTCTTGCTTTGTCTCCAAACTGTCCAACCTGAGCTGACCCTCTAATATACTGATTCCTAACCCTGTTCATCCTAGTCACATTGAGTGCAAATCTTAACATCGTTAACTCTGCCACATCCAGCTCTGACTCCTGCCTTTTTGTCAATGCTACCGTCTCCAACCCATATAACATAGCTGGCCTCACTACCCTCTTGTAGACCTTCCCTTTCACTCTTACTGATACCCTTCTGTCACAAATCACTCCTGACACTCTTCTCCACCCATTCTACCCTGCCTGTACTCTCTTTTTTACCTCTCTTCCACACTCACCATTACTCTGAACTGTTGACCCCAAGTACTTAAACTCATCCACCTTTACCAACTCTACTCCCTGCATCCTCACCATTCCTCTACCCTCCCTCTCATTTACACACATATATTCTGTTTTAGCCCTGCTGACCTTCATTCCTCTCCTCTCTGAAGCATATCTCCACCTCTCCAGAGTCTCCTCAACCTGGTCCCTACTCTCACTACCTATCACAATGTCATCTGCAAACATCATAGTCCACAGGCCCTCCTGTCTAACCTTATCTGCCAACCTGTCTATCACCACTGCAAATAAGAAAGGGCTCAGAGCTGATCCTTGATGTAATCCCACCTCCACCTTAAACGTATCTGTCACTCCCACCGCAGTCCTCACCAATGTCACACTACCCTTTTACATATCCTGTACCAGTCTTACATACTTCTCTGCCTCTTCCGACTTCCTCATACAATACCACAACTCCCCTCTAGGCACCCTGTCATATGCTTTCTCTAAGTCCACAAAGACACAATGCAACTCCTTCTGACCTTCTCTGTATTTCTCCAACAACACTCTCAGAGCAAATATTGCATCTGTAGTGCTCTTTCCTGGCATGAAACCATACTGCTGATCACTAATCATCACCTCCCTTCTTAACCTAGCTTCCACTACTCTTGCCCATAACTTCAAGCTGTGACTGATCAGTTTTATCCATCTGTAGTTACTGCAGCTCTGCACATCACCCTTATTCTTAAAGATAGGTACCAAAACACTTTTTCTCCACTCCTCAGGCATCCTCTGACTTTCCAAAATTTCATTAAACAATCTGGTTAAAAATTCCACTGCCATTTCTCCTAAGTACCTCCATGCTTCCACTAGTATGTCATCTGGGCCAACAGCCTTTCCATTCTTCATCCTCTTCATAGCTGTCCTTACTTCCTCCTTACTAATCTGCTTCACTTCCTGATTCACTATCCCCACATCATCCAACCTTCTCTCTCTCTCATTCTCTTCATTCATCAGCCCTTCAAAGTACTCTTTCCATCTTCTCAACACACTCTCCTCACTTGTGAGTATGTTTCCCTCACTGTCCTTTATCACCCTTACCTGCTGCACATCTTTCCCAGCTCTGTCCCTCTGTCTAGCCAATTGGTGCAGGTCCTTTTCTCCCTCTTTAGTGTCCAGTCTCTCATAACAACTCTATATGCCTTATCCTTAGCCTTCGCCACCTCTCTCTTTGGCATGCGCCTCATCTCCTTATACTCATGTCTACTTTCTTCATCTCTTTGACAATCCCACTTCTTCTTCACCAGCCTCTTCCTCTGTATACTCTCCTGTACTTCCTCATTCCACCACCATGTCTCCTTGTCCTCCTTCCTCTGTCCAGATGTCACACCAAGCACCTTCCTAGCATTCTCCCTTACTAGCTCTGCTGTAGTTACCCAGCTATTCGTTAACTCTTCATTGCCTCCCAGTGCCTGTCTTAACTCTTTCCTGAACTCCACCTCACAATCACCCTTTTTTAACTTCCACCATTAAATGTCAACTCTAATGAATGCTGGTAATGTATAAAGACTGTTGTGTGGTGAATGGCTTGTCATTTATACTCCTTCAGTAATACAAATATATAGAAATGACGATGTGACCTGAGTTTGTCAAAATGCTCAGGATGCAGAGATTAGAAGGTAGAGCAAAAAACATTTGCGGCTCCACTGGAAAGATTCTGTTAAGATCATTTATCTATTATGTGTTGGACAATTTATTTCTTTTAATACTGTTACTACCATTTTATGTCCTTACTTTCTATTCAGAACACTGCACTTTTCTTTTTATTTTCAGGTCTTTATTGTGCATCCATTGTTGTTCTTTTTGAGACTGTAAAGTGTTTAAGGCTTAAGCACTTAAATAAACTTGACTCGAGTTGAGCAGGAAACTGAACAGTGACATAATTACTTGGGGAAAATGTCTACTCCTCCAATGATGAGGACAGATGGGAAAGAAAGAAATATGATTTGGGGTACATAAATGCTTTTTTTTTTTAATAAAAATATGTGGAAGATGGGCTACAAGAAGGTTTTGTTGAGGAGTAATTTTAATTTGACTAATAATAGTCCAGTTGCAAAAGTTCTCATTTAAGAACTTAAAGAATGAAGCAAATTATGTTTCTTAAACAAAATGCGAAAAGCAGAGTAAATTATAAAAATAAAATGAGAAAAATGTACTGAACAATTCTGCCTCCAATAACAAGGAGAGAATCCTAGTGGTATCACATATAAAGTGCTCAGTAAATTTCTGTTATCTTATAGCATTTTTATTTTTTACCATTTTATTTGATATGTTTTGTTTTCCTCCATTTATTTTCAGTATCAGCAGTTTTTCAGCATTTCATAGCTGAAAGAGTTTTAAAAAATCAAAAATTTTGGAGCAAAGAAACTGCAGCTACATGGGTATCTGAATTAATGCAATATCATAATTTGGTAGTAATTAAAATGTGGATAATGGGATGGCATGAGTAATAAAAATCCAATTAATGATGCAAATGTTATTTTTGAAGAGGCAGAAAGCAATATGACTATGTGTACAACTTTGATGACTTGATTTTATGAGGGTAGTATCAGATACTGTTGTTGCAAAATGAACAGAGGTATATCTATCACTTATAAAGGATGCCTACTTAAGTTCCAGGACTGGTAAGTGGGTTTCTCAGAAATGCAGAAGTTTAAATTTGGTTATGGGAAAATACATATACAAGTTTGAAATCACTCTGTCTTTGATAATTTATTTTCCTATGAGGTATAGCAATCTAAGAACTAGCAAAAGCAGAGGTGGTCTAAAGAGAGTAGATTTATCCCTTACAAAAATTCTTCTAATTTTTAACAGCAACTTTCACAGTTCACTGTTACTTTTAGTGAATCAAACTTTTTCTTAGAGTTTAGAGACTCATAATGGCAAGTCTCAGACTTCCAAAATGGCACCTATATCATAACTCTGAAAATGATTTAGAAAATCAATACTTAATGCTTATTCTTGAAGATTTGGACAGATTAAATAATACAGTGCAGGAAGCAATCTGTTGCCTGTTATGGTAAAGATAAGGATGCTATACATTTATTAGTTATTTACTGGGAAAGTCTGACTTGGAACAAAGCCAATTTTCAGTGTAGGCCCAGGGAGAGATGCTCCAAACGCATGTCCTTATAACATGGGAGGAAACCAGAGTACCCAGAAGAAACCCACATGGATGCAGAAACCCACATGGATGCAGGGAGGACATGCAGACTCCACAAAAAAGGCACTCCAGCCAAGAATTGAACCAGAGAACCTCTTGCTGTCAGGTGACAACACAACCCCTGCACCGCTGCACTAACCATTATATATCCGTCACAAACATGTATGCTGCTACTTATATATAGACCTGCAATGGAAAACTTACTACAGTTTAACACATCTAAATATGTTTAAACTCATCTAGGATGCATGGATATTTGTGCAAAAGGGGCTAAAATAATGTGCACAGGCTGCACATGTCTGTAAGTGTACAAATGATTTTGTATATTGGGGACTGAACTCAGAGATGAGTTATCTCATGGGATTTTTCCATTACAAGCTGACTGATTGTAGCTCATTGCCACTGGTAAGAAGCTGATAAAAAAATTTTGTAAACTTTTACTTCATATGGAAGGTGTTCTTTTATGGGCACCCTGTTGTAAGGGGAAGCTGGAACAGTCAGAATAAGGGAAGACAGTAAACAAGGAAAACACACAATGAAGACATTAACAGGGTTGTCCTGGAGAAGGTGGGATAGGATGAGTAATATTATTTGGAGGGAATAGACTTCTATAAAAAAATATATGTGTGTGTGTGTGTGTGTGTGTGTGTGTGTGTGTGTGTGTGTGTGTGTGTGTGTGTGTGTGTGTGTGTGTGTGTGTATATATATATATATATATATATATATATATATATATATATATATATATGTATATATAAAGTTGGGGAAGAAAGGGCAGAGATGCATACGCATGAGTGGTCCGGCCACAGCAATAGGAAGTCAGCTACTATGACTGTGCAATTTGTAAAACTGAGAGCTGTCACGCCCAGTTTGTACAACAACTTCATATACTGTACATGTTTTGAAACTTTCTGAATGTCACCATTTTGAGAACTGCTGTGTACCATACTTTTACAAAGACCGCTAGAAAGCTAAAAGTAAATAAAAAAGCTTACAATAAATACAGTTAGGACTAAAAAAGAAGATATAGGCTGCTACCACAAGTTTTACATTGACCTCTTCATGACTTGTCTCTGTATTTTTGGTAAGATGGGAAATCTCTTTACATTGATGAAATTATATGTTACTGGTTTTGCTGTGTAGATCCACCATATGTGCTTCTTACTGAGTAGACAACATGAGACACACACAGGAGACTGTGACATCTGACAATCGAAATCCTCAGGGCTAAGGCATAGCTAACCTTCCAGCATTTAAAGGAATAATATAAACAAAAAATAGTTTTCATTCTCTTTCACCTAATTTTTCAACACTCCTACAATTCAGTGGGCACATACTTACATATAACTCAAGTAAACAGTTTTTTAGTTACACAGACAACATTGCAAATGGGGAAAAACAAGCAGTTGAAACCTAAAAGAAGGAATGGGCAAACATTTCAGGAATTTGTCTTACGAAAGTTGACTTTTTCATTACAGTGGATGAAACTGAATTGATTACACTTAGAAACAGAATAGGTGTAGTAATTACTGCTTCTTCTTCTTCTTCTTACAGCTTTTCCCATTAGGAGTTGCCACACTGGAACAACAAAATGATTGGCAGTGGAGTTTTATAGTGTCAAGTTGCCAGCCAGGCACCCAACCTTCCACAGAAGGCTTGCACACACGCACACCTAGAGCCAGTTTATAATGTCCAATCCACCTGCAGCATATCTTTGGAATGTGGGAAGAAACACATAGGGCCACTTTACACTGTCCAATCCACCTGCAACATGTCTTTGGGATGTGGGAGGACACCAGAGCACCCGGTGGAAACCCATGCTAAAGTAGGGAGGACATGCAGACTCCATACAGAAGGCACCCCAGCCAAGAATTGAACCAAAGAACCTCTTGCTGTAAGGCAGCAATGTTAACTGCTGCATCATCATGGGTGCCTGGGTGTAGTAATTTTTCTGAAAAATAGGTATTTCTAGGGCAAAGAAGCTAGAGCATCAGAGTGCAAGGCACAGAGCTAAAAATGTTACTACTCTTGGAAATTACTTGCAAAGTTCCTCCAAGAATTCAACTCTGTCTTTACTGTTTACAAGTATATTAATGCTGAAGTTTGCTAGGCCACATTGCTAAGGTTAGTATAGGGAATTTGATGATAACATCAGTCTAGTGACTGCATTTATTTCTTGAGAAACATATTATGTTTAAAACTGGTGCAAGGTATATTAAAGATAAATATTAAATAAAGTTAGACTGTTTTCTCCATCAATAATATAATTCACATATTCACAACTAATGGAAATCAAGTATACTGTGATATGGTAGAGTGTGACTGTAAATTTATGCAAATGTAAATGTGTAAACGAGCACACATACACACACACACACACACACACACAGCTGAAAAATTAATCATTCTGTGAAAGTGCAGCATGATAATGAAAACCTGTGATCATGTGCAAGAAATTCTAGCTTCATACATGCATTTCAGCTTGATTTATACAAATGCATACACTTATATACCCCCCAACACACACACTGATTAACTTCCCTGTTATCATCAAAAAAATGGTTTCACACAGAATGCTACCCATTCAAATACCATACTGTCAGATGTGCCATATGCCTGTTTACTGTTTCTATATTTTATTTTGAATTTGTTTAATTTTTCCATGAAACAGGAAAGAATACGCTGAAGGTAAGAGCATCTTCTCACTATGGTAGATGATGACTGATTTCATGGAAACATTAACAACTGCATTTTAAGCATTACTTTGTGCAAAGGAAGGACAACATGCTGAAATGATTTTTTGTCTTATGTATGATTACATTTTGTGTTCATTTTTGTTCGCTTATTTTTGATAAATATTTCTTTAAGCATTTATTTTTAGTAAATACATGTTTAATCTTAAACTGATGTGAAGGTAGAACTATAGTCTTTACTATTCTAAAATATGAAAACATATAATACATACATATATACATACATGCATGTGCACTTAATACTGAGCAATCTTTAGTATGATATAAATGAAATGAGAAAATTGGCTGTTTTCTGATGTCTTGATAAAATGGCTCCTCATAAGTAAAATGTAAATACACAATGATTGACTAATTCAAGAACAAGTTATCTTCTTAAACAGTAAGGGAAGATTATTTGTAAGAGAATACTTGCAATGAAGAGATCAGTGCCTGTGTTAGTGGTACAGACTGATAATGTCATGACTATTGCTGAGAAAGCCTGGGTTTGATAGAAGATCTAGGTTTGATTCTTGGCTCAGGTGTCTGATGACAAAGGCAAGGAGGGTGGACTTTCACATCCAAGGTGGACAGAGCATGATGATGTTATCACTTGTCACACCCTAGATCTAGGACTGATTATCTGGCTTGAAGAGGCAGGATGATCAAGGAGGTTTGGCTGGCCTAGTGCTGTAGGACCCATGCAGGCACATCCTTAAAGGGTCTGTAGTCAGCACTGACAAGTACTGCTATCGTGACTACTTAGAGGGATTCTGCATACATTGTGTTGGTTGAAAAGGATGCTTGAGGCAAACATCAATAACTCTGATTATGTCTCTACTTGGAAATATGGTACTTTCATTTTATGTGTTATATATTTTAAATTTATAGAAAATAAATGAGAAAAAACATATTTTCACAAGCAAGTGCATCTCAATAAGTAACTGAAATACACTGTTCACTTAAGTGTCTCATGTCCATCCATACTTCTCAACATCTTAGAGTAAGAAATCTGGACAAAGCCATGAAAAAAGTGGTACAAATAGGGACAATTTTTAAATATTGCTCTTACAAACTTAGAAAGTTGATGGAATTGGTTTTGCATTAGTATGAATTTCTTGAAGGGTATGAAGTCTAAAACTCAAATGTCTGTCATTATTTTCTAACTTCAGTCTTTAATGATTTGCCACTAATTTGCCAGAAAACCACAATTTTATGAAAAACGGACCAAAAATATAAGGCAAAAATCTGGACATTCTGTGAAAACCCGTACAGTTGAAAGGTATGTATCCATCTCAAAACACCAAGTTACCTGAAATATTGCTGAAAAGATGATGCTTTTTTATTAAAAACAAAAGGTTTCACAAAAGCAGAACCAAATACCACTAAAACACAAAAACACTGCCTTTGGAACACCAGTTAGCAGAACTGAACAGTTCTGATGAAGTTCAAGGTGTGTGAACGAAAGTGCTAGACTGTTGTGTTTTGCTTGCTGTGATTTATTAAATCATTTGGGATTACACCTACGGACTACTTATTTCTGCTACTGGTGTTCCAAAGGCAGTGTTTTTGTATGATACTGTTTTATTAGTTGGCTGCTGTCAGATAAAATCATGACTTTTCTTTGCAAAAGGCTCTGTGACTTCCAATGTCTGGTATGCCATTTTTTGCTAATACTTATTAAATTGTAACTACCTGCAGTCCTCCATAGCTTGACTTTTGCTCATTTCTTTATCTAAAATATGACAGAATCCTGGCACTTATGCTCTAAATAGTCTTACCTCTTTGATCTTGCTGTTACTAAACCTTCTCAAAAGCTGATCTTTCAGCACATTGTTACTTTCCACCTGCATTTATATCTTCTACTGTAGGTTGGGAATGAAATTACTTAGCTGCACCACGCTCATAGGATCATGGGCTCATAGGAGATTACTAGGCTATCAACTCAGTCATGTTAAGCCTAACTGTTTCATCCCAATGTAATACCATAAAAATGCTAGTCAATACCCAAGACTGCATTTAGTGATGACTGCCCATGTCCAAGAGGGTTGTGGGCTCTATCTCCGGAAAGAATTTATGGTGCCCATCCACTCGTACAGGTTCCTCTTGAACAGTGTATAGAACAGTGTCATAGAGGTGCTTGAGCAGTGTCATAGAGGTGCTATGCCTTTGAGTACTCTCTCTCTTCTAGTCATCTGCCATTCCATTCACAAGTTCCTACATTATGATCAAATCACAGTACCTGGAATCCAGACTAATTGTACATAAAACACCAAGATGCTTATATGTCAGTGCTTCAGATCATAATAATGCATACATTGAGGGGCAATCCAGAAATAGCATACAATGCAGTGAAATACAGAGGCATCTGTATTACAGCGACAAAAAATTCGCAGTCACTTAGTAGTGTAGTGATAAAGGTGTTAGGTTGGCACACTCTACATTTGTGGTTTGGGCTATATTTGGGTGTGTTCTTTTAAAACACAACAGATCTATTCCATATTATGATCACCACATAACAGATGTGTTTACTGTTATGTACATTCTTTTTTATTATTAATTTATGGATGTATATCCAAGAGTAGACTGCTCCATATGTATCCAGGAGTAGACAGCTTCACATGTCTCCAGGACTAGACAGCTCCATATGTATCCAAGAGTAGACAGCTCCATATGTATCCCAGAGTAGGCAGCTCCATGTGTATCCAGGAGGAGACCGCTCTATATGTATCCATGAGTAGACAGCTCCATATGTATCTGAGAGTAGACTGCTACATATGTATCCAGGAGTAGACTGCTACATATGTATCCAGGAGTAGACAGTTTCACATGTATCCCAGAGCAGACAGCTCCATGTGTATCCAGGAATAGACAGCTTCACATGTATACAGGACTAGACAGCCCCATATGTATCCAAGAGTGGGCAGCTCCATATGTATCCAAGAGTAGACAGCTCCATATGTATCTGAGAGTAGACTGCTACATATGTATCCAGGAGTAGACTGCTACATATGTATCCAGGAGTAGACCGCTCCATATGTATCCAGGAGTAGGTTCGTAGGTTCATAGGTTGGTACTGAGCTATCTGCCCGAAGGCATATATTAGCCCAGCCCTGCAGTATTCACCACCCCTTTAGTAGTTCCCTAGACCCTTGTACTAGCAGCTAGTACCCTTGGCCCCTATCTAGTAGTGCTGTTGGTGTGATCCCCGGTGTGAACTTTCTGTTACCCATCCACTCATCAAGGTTCCTCTTGAAGAGTGATAGTGAGGGGCTCTGTCTTATGTAGATCGGGACCCTGTTCCATAGTAAGGGAAGTCTCTGCAAAGGGAATCTATCCCTCCAGCATGTTCTATTCATTGTTGTGTTGAGGTTTATATCCCTAGAGCGTGTAGCTTGAGTTGATTTGGTTTTGCTAAGATGGAGCATGTTCAACAATTCTGGGTTGGACATGGCTCTGTACATTAGACAGAGATCGCCTCTGAGAAAGTGGTATGCAACAGAGAAAAGTCTTAGCTTTTTCAACTGTGCTGCATAGGGCAAATGTTTGAGGCCAGTAATTCTTTTGGTTGGGTACCTCTGTGGTCTCTCCAGCTGCTGGAGATGTCTAGCCAGGTACATTCCAATTGGTGCATTGTACTCAATAATGGGTCTGATGAGGGAAGAGTAGAGGGGCACCATTACATCCTTAGATCTTGATGCAAACCCTTTCATGATCAGATGGGTCACATAGAAGGATTTTCTAACCACTTTGGCAACATGGTTATCAAAGGAAAGCTGGCTATCTACTTGGGTCCCTAGATCCCTTATTTCTTCTTCAGATTTCAGGGGATTACCTCCTATGTTGCAGTTTGTGGGTACTCTGTTTTTTCCAAAGGGGATTACTACGCATTTTTTTGCATTTAGCTTGAGACTATGGCTTTGACACCATGCATCAGTCTCATTTAGGCCCTTCTGGAGGATCTCCATGTTGGCCGGAGACTCTATTATAGCACCCAGTTTGCAGTCGTCCACAAACTTAGTCAGCCATAGCCCTTCCATGCTCGCCTGTACTTCTGAGAAGTATATGCCAAACAGGAGGGGCCCCAGGACAGAGCCCTGAGGCACACCACCCATTACTGGTCTGGATTCGGACATAGATCCCGCTACTCTTACTTTATGGGATCTGTCTGAGAGCCAGTTTGTGATCCATCTTGTGACGTAAGGGTTTATGCCCAGGCTGGTGAGCTTATCAATAATACCTGAATGGGGAATGGTGTCAAATGCTTTAGCAAGGTCAAGGTAAGCCATGTGTACCTCCTTTCCCTTATGTATAAGGTGAGTAACTGTCTCAAAGAAATCCACCAGGTTCAGGAGGCATGATCTGCCCTTGACGAAGCCAAACTGAGTGGGGTCCAGCGACTGGAGGTTCCCAATCTTTCCATTTATGAGTTCCATAATGATTCGCTCCATAGCCTTACAGATCAGACTGGTCAGGCTTATTGGTCGGTAGTTCCCAGGGTCAATTGTGGCCCCACCCTTGTGTAGCGGGTCCACCATTGCCGTGCGCAATTCTCTGGGCACATATCTTGTGGAGAGGCTGAGACTGAACAGGGTATTAAGATGCGGAGTTAATTCCTTTTGGAGCTCGCGTATGACACAGCCTGGGACACCATCTGGTCCCATGGAGGCAGTGTTTTTAGCTTTAGATAGAGCCTTGTTAACCAACGTATCAGTAATAATTGGACTTACACAATCCCCTGGAATGGTAATAGGCCCTGTAGGTGGTGAGGGGGGGGGGGGATTTGCACTGAACCTGTCAGCCAAGATGTTGAGATTTTGGCAATGTCAGAAGGGTCAGTGTATTTTGATCCATTTTGTACTAGCTCAGAACAGACCTGAGCATTGCCATTTAGGTTTTTGACGTAGCCATAGAAGTCCTTATGGTTATCCTTGGCAACTTTCTTTTCAAAATTAGCTTTAGTTGACTTGATGAGGGCCCTCAATTTCTTACTAATGCTGATCAGGGATGATTTTTCTTCTTGAGATTTGGCCTTTTTTTGTATAAGTCTCCTCCTTTTATTGTAAAGTTTGCTTACGGCCGGGGTCCACCAGACTGGTTTCTTCTTGCTTGAGGAAGGAGTCTTGGTTTTATTTGGGATAACACAGTCCATGCAATCCTGAAGATGCATATAGAGTGCCTTGGTGTAGGATTCCGCATCCTGGATATCATTATCCTTCTGCAAGGGAATAGTGAAGTTTTCCACTTTGGATGCAAGTAGTTTGAAGTTTGCTTTGGAAAGGTTTTTGACTATGGTTTTTTGACTGGGGGAGGTGGAGGGGTGAGGATGTCCAGGGTTACCAGTTTGTGGTCGGATCTGACCAAGGAGGGAGTGATATCGGGTGTGGTACAGTGGGCGCCCATATTTGTGATGATTAAATCCAATATGTTGTCCCTCTAGTGGGGGGAACATACTAGTTGTTCAAGGGCATTTGAATTTATAAATTCTATGAATCGCTGAGCATAGGAGTTGGAACATTGGTAGTTCGCCCAGTCTATACCAGGGTAGTTGAAATCACCCAAGATTATGGTGTTGGGTAGGACCTTTATATTTTCCAATGTCTCAAGGAATGCAGAGTGAGTATCTTGGGACATGGTGGGCGATCTATAACCGGCTACGACTTGAAATGTGGATTTGCCTGCTGATAGTTGCGCATGGATGATCTCTGGGACATCATGCTGTGCTACTAACCTGGAGATATGGGTATCCTTGATGAATATGGATACACCTCCGCCCTTTGTACTGTGATCCAGTAACTGAGGCCGGAAGGTATGATATGAATTGTAACCTGGCAGTGCTGGGGTGCTCTCTTGAGCCTTGAACCAGGTTTCCATCACTGCACAAACATTGATTTTCTCCATGCTGAGGAGAGCCTCGAATGTGTGCATTTTGAGGTTGAGACTTCTGGCGTTGAGTAGCATTACTCTTAGTTTCTAGTTACCTGTGCTGGTTACGGTGGTTGGTTTGTCCTTTGAGCCTTGCCTAAAAAAGGCACTATGGGGACGGCAAGAGCCTTGGCCAGTATTCGAAAACCTAGGTGTGACAGGTGCAACCCATCTCTGTAGACTGCTACATATGTATCCAGCTCCATATGTATGCAAGAGTAGACAGCCCATCAGCAATGTTATTTAGTTATGTCTCACCCCACTGTATGAACAATTATTTTTTATATATGTTGTCTCCCTTATAATAGTAATGTAGGGTTTACATAACAGGACTACATTACTTTTATTTATTTTCTTCCTTCCTTAGGCTTTCCTATTAACTTCCCATGCATTTTCCATCTCTTTCTTTGATATGTGACTTCGATAATGTAAGGCATCAGCTTATAGGCTTTTTAGCATTTTATGTATTATTAGGCTGGCTTTGCAGTACTGAGATTTGATCGTAGAGTTGGTATCCTCCATTGACTTCCTTCCCTCTTTCTCCTAGTCTGTTCTGGCTAATCCATGCTTTACAGACTACCTTCAATTAAATTTTATAATACAAGTAACTATTATGCTTTTTCTAGAGCACTAAGTATATTTTGTGATAGTCTTTTAAATTGGAGATCTATGCCTTTTTATTAAATCTCATAAGCTCAGATCTCACTACCTTATTTTGTGTTAGTGTGGGCTTTGTTCTTATTGTTTGAACTCTATCTTTTCTTGTAGATATCCATCCTCTTCTTCTTCTTTCGGCTTTTCCCGGTTAGGGGTCACCACAACAGATCACCTGTCCTCTCAAGATTGGCAGTGGAGTTTTTACAGTGTCAAGTTGCCAGCCCGTCGCCCAACCTTTCACAGAAGGCACACACACACATGCACTCACACCTAGGGCCAATTTAGAGTGTCCAATCCACCTACAGCATGTCTTTGGGATGTGGGATGAAACAGGAGCACCCAGAGGAAACCCACATTACCCCAGGGAGGACATACAGACTCCACACAGAAGGCACCCCAGCCAAGGATCAAACCAGAGAACCTCTTGCTGTGAGGAGACAACGCTAACCGCTGCACCACCATGGCCACCCACCTTGTAGCTATCCATCCAATGTTGTATAAATCTGTCTTTGTTAAATGTCAACAATATAGCGTCATGTAATAGTCAACAAAGTTCATTGTTCATTTCTTTTTATATGTAGTATGAAACTGTTTCATAATATATCTGTGTACTTTTTTTTTTTTTGTTAAATCTTTGTAAAACCTGAAAAGGCTATATCATAGAATTATATCATAGGAGGTTACTAGGTTAATGGCTCTGGGGTCTTTACAAGCTTAGCCAAGAGTTTATCCCCAAAAAGAAACCTGTGGATTAGTGTTCTACACTGGTTAGAAAAAAAACATAAATGCATGCATACATAAGTACATACATACATGGAATTAGATATTTATTTTTCACTTAAGTACTTTTCTCTTAATAATGTGTCAATATATAGAGCCTTTTGTACATTGATAATCAATGTTTAACTTAATCTGATTATACTTTAATGTTAATTATCTTCTCGCAGTCATAACCTAGTGTATTTAAAATTACCTGTTTTTGCTGCTATTCATATGTTAACACATGTTCCAGGGCTTAAATGTCTATTTCCTTGATCTCTGTGATAGATTTTGTGGAGGATCTGGAGTGTTACATGACTAACAAAACAGGCTTATCTAAGTATCATATGTTGATATTGATATATCTAACATACATATTGTTTTGTGTAACATTAATGTTCGTTTCTTTCATTTTGTCTTAAGCCATCTGAAAGATTTGTTCCCAATAGTCTACATTCCTACTAAATTAAAAAAGAATATATAAACAATATAAGAAAGGCAAGCAAAAGAACATACATGAGGACAACTAAATGCCTGAAAACAAATCAAATAATTAGTGATGGTTTGAGCCCAAACATTTGAAATATGTCTGTAATTACTCTACCATTGTATCAGAGACACATTTAATCCGACTTGGTCACAGTGTAAGTAACCACTTTCACTGAGAGCAGGTTGGGAGCAGGTGCTCTGGAATCTAGTCCCCATAGTAATCCGACTTATAGACAGGCCTTACACCAAAATAAGTCACTTACACTTAAAGCAGGTCTTTTGGAATCAGGGCAGACTTATACTGAGAGAAACTGTTTTGGAATCTGGCCCATTGATACTAAGGTAAAACAAATATAAAACCATCAAACAAATGTTCACAGCTGAAGTATGAACCTAATCCTTTCTGAATACTGTTGAGTAATGTAACACTGATGACATACATGTGCACTAGCTTTTTTGCGCATGTTATACATGTACTCGCAAAGAAGCATTATTAATGATGTGTTTTTACTGTAGATAAAGCCTGAAAATGTAAACACATAATCACTGACACGTAAAAATGTATGAGTTAAAAAAGACACTGTATACAACTCAGCAAGAAGAAATAAATCAAGCTAAAAATGCCATACAAAAATATTGTTAATCATCTTCAGAAAGCTCACCAAGAAAGGAACGGAGGAAAATTTAAAGTGCATCAAAGAAGAAACAATATCAGGAGTCTGAAAGAGAATTGACCTCACACTGATAGTCTGTCTTCTACAATCTTTGGCACATGATTTTCTTTCTGTCTAGTACATCACTGAAATGCATTGAACTGGTTGCATTATAAAGACGTATTGGTGGTGGGCTGCAACCTCTTGCAGTCATCAGCCAATAGTTGGGCTTTACCTATATCCTAGTTCTCTTCATAGGCCACATCCAGTTTTAAAGCAACTCAGAAAAAGTGAAAATGCCCAATTCCCTTTTTTTCTGACTTGGTGTAATCTCACATTTAGTATAAATATATACAAACTATTATTGGGCATTTGCTTCCATAGTGGAATTGTAGAGGTACAGCATTCCTACAAAAAAATTAAAGCTACCTTCACTTCACATTAGTTTAGTAATAGTATTTTGCAAAGGTAAGATGTTGAGGTCAATGAGCTTTACAAAGATGAGCTCAGCATTGACACTTTTATAATAAAGAATGCATTGTATTACCATTTCTAAGCATCAAGCTAAAAAAATCTTTAAAATAGAAAAGAACATTAAAATAATTGATAATGTACTTATTTCAGGATTTTAATTATACCAATCTTATAAAGTGAGTGAAGTATTTGTTTTTCAGTTTTGCCAAATTACCTAGTTTAGATAATACAACTCAACTGGCTTTATAGAAGCTAGAAATATTAAATTAGATGCCAGTAATGACGCTCAGCATGACCTCTGCAGAAAATGATGGTGTGCCAAGTAGTGCATAGAGGAGTGAAATGGAGGAACATGTTTACTAGCCTCTAGGCAGAAGAGCCACTCAAGTTTCTATTATCAGCTGTTTATTCATTACATATATCTGCTCAAAAACTGAATTAAGCCATTCATAAGTGAGGAATGCCCAGTGCTGCCTGGCTGCTTGTAATTCAATAGAAGTCTTCTTTGTTTTGTTTTTAAGTAAAACAAGCATACAGACCAGCAAAAAAATAGAATGCCCAATTATCATTTCAAGTGCAGCTGTGTTCTGATTATAATTGGCATTATAATATTACACTGCAGTTGAAAGTGTTTTGTAATTTTAAGAAGTATTACACTTTCATAGTCTTTTGTTATAAATAATGCAAATGAGCAAGTCCTTTAGACTGCTCTTGAGTTATTCTTGAAACAAGGACATATGTAATTAATTAGTGCTTTGTCTTGTTATCTATTCAGTTAATATACATTTAGGTCTGGTGTTCGGAATTGATATCTTTGAGTTACTGGCCAGCATTCATTACCACCATCCAAATGGCATAACAGAGCTACCGTGGAGAAAGATTATCTCTTAAAAATAACTGATGCAGAAATAAGATACAAAAATATGCATTGATCAAAAAACCCTGTCTGTACTATACTGTGAAACTGGTATACTGAGCAACAGATCTATAACAACTATTTTAAACAGCACAATGTCTCATTGCACAGGATGCTATCTTTGCTTCAGGGTTAGAAGTGGCAGGAATTAGTACCAATTGCAGAAAAGCATTGCATACCTTACACTTTCAGTAGATGCCTTTGAAAAGTGAAAAATAGCTGTCTTTGAAGTGAAAGAGACTTGCATTCTTAGAGCCCTCACTTAAAGATTATGCAGGAGACATCTATGGGGAAGAATGACAACTTAATGGGCATGCGCTAATACAAGCTGTGCAATAATAAATAGGACCATACCATACTACGATGGGATTTCTTAGTAAAAAGGGTAAAAAAAGTAATGCAACCTGCTTTCCCAGAGGTGTAAAAGATAGTGGGCAGGATTCACGAAGCCTCCGTGTAAGAGTTATAACTCTTACACGGAGGCTGCAGTTAAGCGGAGTGATGTCAGCATGCTTTGCATATTCATGAGAGCATGCTGAATCACACCTAAGTCTAACACGGTCCGTGTAAGACAGTAGGGGGCGTGTCCGTAGGCCGAGCCCTGCAAGCGGACACGCCCCCAGAAGTGTAAAAGTGCCCAAAACACCCACAACAGAGTCCACGGAAATGTGAATAAACACAACACAACACATGCCCCCACAGACTATGAACATAAAATATATAAATGAACATGTTACATTTTTTTTTTAAATTGTAAAAATATTTAACCGTGAGTGCGCTCGTTTGCACAGGCGTGCCCGTAGTGCAGCTACAGTTAGCAGTCAGTGGGAAAGCATATAAGAACTAAATATGTAAAGTAAGCCAGGAAGCAATAGCGTAGCGGTAGAGATGTTGGCTGAAGAGCAAGCATTCATGGTTCGAGCCCCCACAACACCAATTTTTTTTTTTTTGCAAAATAAGCAGGAAACAAGTCCCTGACAAATATGTACACATAAAACCACAATTTATGTAAAATGTAATGAAATAGCCCATTTATATTGAAGAAATGTGAAGTAACAAAAGAATAAAAAATGCCAGATATGCTCATAGCTGAGCTACAGTTTAACAGAGTGAGTGCATCTGCCCGTAGATGAGCAGTGGTTTAACTGGTGCAAAATGAGTGCCCGTAGCTGAGCAGTGGTCTAACACGCTAAATCTATGTGCCCCTAACTGAGCTGAGTGTAATATGCGTGCCGATAGCCAAATAAGGCTTAAAGCAGCATACCCCGTTTGCGCGGAGCTGCGCATCGCGCAAACAAGCTAACCGACAGGCAACGTTGAGCAAGCCGTATCAAAGCTGCCTTTACACAGACACATCTATAAGCATGTCTAGACAGTCATGAAAAATAAAAAAGCAGTGGCCAGGTTCGAACCCAGGATACTATACACCATAGTCAAGGTACCAAACCACTAAACCATGACAGCAGTACCTAGAAATGCAATAATAGCTAATATATATAGGAATGAATACAAACTGGAGCATGACAATGCAGGTTTACTGAAGTTGATACAATTCCAAAATGGCCAATCACAGATATGTGCGGGAAAAACGGACTATATAAGCCCCATAGGCGGGAATACACAGCATAAACGATTGTAGAACTGACCTGCAGGAAGAATGACAGGAGTAGGAGAGGGTAGTTGCTTTCGAGCACAGAGGTGGGGTGTTGAGGAGTCCAGGTACATGGTCTGGCTCCTAGTCCATAATCATGAGGCCCAATTCATGCAGGGCCAGGTCCTCTGGGGAGCATACAGGGCCGAGGTGTGGGACCGGTTGGCTCATGATCTCACCAGTGCCACAGGGATTCCAAGGACTGGTGAGCAGGTCCGTCACCACCATGCGGACCTGAAGAGACGCAAGCAGGACTGACTGAACCTTTGGATCCAGGAGGCCCGGCAAACACCCAACGCCCCACTACTGAGTAAGTAACATTTAATTATGTATGTAAGAAATTAAACTAGCTGATATTATGGAGATGTGTATTCCAATATTACTTCATTTATATTAAGCTGCAGGTGTCCGTTCTGCGAACCGCAGAGCCTATGGAGATAGGCTGGTGCGGTTGCACCACCAGGCAGGTCAGTAATCCACTACCAGTAACTGTAAAGATATATAAAAGTATGACAGTCAGCAAAAGAGTGCAGTGTAGTCAGTAAGGAATAAAATCTGCAAGTAAACGTGTGAAAGTGTATGCAAGTATTGCTTGATTACAAAAGTGTGTTTCAGCCTGTAAGTTAAACCAAAAAATGAAACTGTCTGACATATATTCTGAAATAAAAATGCCCTACCTGTAAGAAAATAGTACACAACCTGCAGCAGGCTGAAAAGTATAGCTGCAGAAGATGATGAAATCACATGTGTGAAATATATCCCTGTGGAAATACTGAAACATGACAGTAGTGAGACTGCTGGAAAGGATTGTAATAACTACAGGTAAAACATGTCAATAAAGCCTAGATGTAAGTACCATCCTGAATAGTAAAATGAAAGCAAGTGAGAGAGTGTGAGAAAGTGTAATGAATCCAGCAATACAGTAGTAATAACCCCTGAATAAAGTATACTGCAGTCAAGACAGAATGAAATGCATGTGAGATTCAACACCAAACAGCAAAATCTGTTCAAAGCGTTGCTGCATCTGGAATGTGTATCCCAAAATCTAGATATGTTGCTCTCAGTCTGCAATATGCAGATAGGATGATTGTCTGATATACCAAACATCCACACTTGTCTACAGCTATATAAAGCAAATGTAGCAGGATGATGTAGCTGAACAAAGCTAGATATGAATGTGTATGAAGAACCATAAAATGTATATTGATGTTGCAGTAACAGTCCTATCACCAAGTTGAAATAGTTATCATATAGGAAACTGTAGTCAGAACAGTAGTGTGTATATAACTGTAGCTATTAGAAATGTACAGCATATGTATTGTTATTCGAAGGTGTTAATATTACTTTCTTTACCCCACTCTATAACCACATATAACCCATTCACGTGAAAATGGTATGTGCAATCACAATTAACACCCCTGGACGTTTGTCCTGTTGGGTCATATATATTTGCATGTCCGTTGATGCATCTGCCCTGTTCATACATCCACACCTGATGGCCTGTTGCCATCAATTAACCCTGCATGTTGTTGGACTGTGTATTTCTGTTCAAATTATGCATGTGTTATGCACGCTGTTCAATGGTGTGAATATCTGGGTGTTTGGTTAATGGGAATACTAATGCATGCTGCTGCAACTAATTGTGAATGGTATTATATGCCACTAACCCAAACTGTCATGACATAATGCAAAACATAGGACGACAGGGAAGGTAGGTTCCAGCGGACCCACCTCTCCCACCTCAGCTGGCGAGTGCACCTGGCACTAGTGCAGAGTCCAGACCCTTCTCCGGTGGCCCTGTGCCACCTGCTGGTGGAAGCACTGCAGGGGATGGGGCTCGCCCCCCCCTCTGCAAGTGTGGCCGGAGGAGAACCACCACTCACCCTCTGTAGTGTCCGGACTGTGGTGCGTAGGGAGATTCGGGACTCTGTTCTCGAGCCCCTACGCCAGCTCGAGGCATGGGTGGCGCAACTAACGGGCATGCCTGTTGCCCCGCCTACACAGCCCTCGGCACAGCCCCGTCCTGGGCAGTGAAGGAACAGTGGCAACTGCCTATGGGTGGGGATATCAGTTCCACTGTTGCCATCTGTGGGCTCATGGGCTCTGGATATCCAAACCTCCGTCCCCGTCAATTGTGTAACCCCCCCCACCCGTGTCATACACCGCCCCTGTATGTGTCTTGTTTGTCTTGTCTGTTTACCTACCCAACCTACCTCCCCAGCTGTACCGACTTCCTTCACCTGACATACCACTCTCACTCTGTACCCACAAAAAAATTACGCCCCATACATAGCTGCCCATTCCGCACACATGTCTGCTGGACATGGAACCTTATCAATTACAATTGGCTGTACAACAAGTATTATTGTTGTCCTGACACCTCTCTCAGGGGTGGAAGGTTTCAAATGTCACACCAAATTACATACATATGCACAGCTGTTGCTGATGAAGAAATGGGCAGCTATGGGCCTCACCTACATCCCTCCTGCACATCCCAAGCTTGTTTCCCTACTGTCTTACCCTCTTTGTGACCCCTTTTTCACCACTTTCCTGTCTCCCCATTTTCTTTTCTTTCAAAAAAAATAGTGCGGGTGTGCACAAGAGTAAACACGTTTAAGCGGTTGTAAGCGGGTGTGCGCTTGTGTACGTGGAGCTAAACGCCAGTGCGCATGCGTGAGCTCCGCGCAAACCAGCGCTTACCTGGTTACAACTGCTTAAAAGTGCCTTAGTCACTTTGATTGACAGGTCTTGTAGTCAGTTCAGAAGCAAAATAAAATCCCACTGGCAGTCCCGAACCCAGGACCTTGGAAACAGTAGTCTGCATGACTTACCACTAAGCCATGACTCTTACACAAGAACATTCTGCTAAAATAAATATATCATGTAATAGTAGGAATGAATGTAAAGGGAATATAGATGTGTAGTACACAAAGCATGCCATTTTTAATTACTATCAAAACTAGTGGATTTCCATAATAGTAGTGTGTGAACAGAAACAGCCATGCTAGTTGGTAGCTAGTAGGTAATAATGTCACTATAGCACCTTGCAAGCCACACACATACTCACAGCAGGATAATCACTGCCCATACCCCACAACATCTTACAGGAACACATCTGGACCAAGTAATAAAATATGTGGAGCAAAGGCCCAAAACCAGGGACACATTACAAATAATGTTACAACAAATGCAGACAGTTCAGAGAGTAACAGGGTCTGCATTTTGTGGGATGTTTGGAAGGGTATGAAGTCTGAAACTGTAATGTTTCACACTATAGTCCGACCTGAGCCCAGAGTGATTTGCCAGAAAAAGCTGTGCATGAGATATTGACCAAAATATGAGGCAGTAATGTGGACAACCTGCAAATAATTGTACACATGAGAGGTCTGACACCACCATATTTTAATAGTTAAGAGCCTAGACATACCAACAGTGAATGACTTACAGGGATGCCCCACAGACTCCATGTGAAATGTACAAACAGTAGGCAGAAAGGTGTAACAACACATGCAATGGTAACTATGGAGTCCTGAAAGTATTCACCACTTGCATGGCAGAATAAGTGTAGTAATACATATGCTCATGCTAACCCACAGTCTCAACTGCAGCATACCAGACAATTTAATGGGTGTACCCCACTGATATGTACCATTCCATGAGGCAGATAACAGATGAACCTGAGAGTCTCTGGGGCCTGCTCAGCAGCATACTCAAATACCCTAATAGATGTCAAGGCCCACACCATGGCCAGACCACACAGCATGCTGTAACACCCTAGCAGATATAGCAAGCATTCCAAGGTGTGAATGTACATGGAAAATAGGAAAGCTACATCAGCACACTACAGTCAGGACACCTAGCAGGCATACAAGTAGTGACTATAAAGGGCAAATATTGAAGCCTTAGCAACAAAGTGCAAACAAAAGTGAAAGGAAAGCACACACACACACATTAACAGTAGTAGTAGTTGTAGGTGTCAGTGTACATACACAGTTAGTACAGGAAACTGGAGAAATGTATGGAGGAATGTAAATCTACAACACAGCTGGAAATTTGAGAGAGATACCAACCTTTACACTCACAGAACATTGTCCACAGCATACCAGCATGGTCCCTGCCCTTAAAATCTGAAAGGGCTACGCCTATCTCACATACCTTTTTATAGCACTGTTCTGAAGTCACAGTGAGAACTGCAATCAGTACTCAACTGGCTGCATGCAATTAGCAAATGCTGGCTAACAATTGGTGCAGAGGCCATCACATGGGCATATGCAGATACCTACAAAAGTATGCTGTACTCCCAGTCCACACATGCAATACTTTCATTGCACCCTGAGAAGGACGTGAGAGACAGACAAACAGAGAGAGAGAGAGAGACAGAGACAGAGAGAAAATTGCAATTAAGCAGACACAAACAAATTGTTCAGCAACAGCCACCTGAAAGCTTACAACTGGGAAGTGGAGCAGCAGGACAGAGAACCAGACGGCAACACAAGCAGCTGTGACAAACACAGGTAATGTAAAGTAATACTATAAAGGTCTACATACTGTGAACCCTCCATATGTGTCATTGGTCTGTATCCATATGTATATGAAGATGTGTAAAGGGCAGGGGTCATACAGCAACTATCAGTGAAGGCTGCACATACATTTGTATGTGAGAGCATCTATGTGCACATATCAATGTTGGTTGATTGTAGGTTGTAGTGCCATGTACAAAGTAGGTTTCACAGTTATGTATGTTTAGCAGTATGTTAGTGTGTGTATACAGTATGGTAGACAAACATGTTGATATACCTGTCTATCATATGGATACGTATGTATGTCAACATATGTATGTGTATATATATATATATATATATATATATATATATATATATATATATATATATGACATGCATATATGTATACATACATAGAGAGAGAGCTGTAGGAATACATAGACAGATGTAGATAGAATATTGTACAAAAATATATATGTAATGCACACATACAGATATAGATATATGTAGATACATATACATAGACAGACTGATCTGACTATCTAGAAGTATGACTGTATATGACGACCTTCCACACACCCTGTCCCACCCCCTCTGTCACTCTCACCCCCTCTGTGTGTCCCCCCTCTCCACATCTATAGCAATATATGTACATCAATATATATATATGTGTATATGTATACAGACATATATATATATATATATATATATATATATATATATATATATATATATACATATAGATATATCTATATACATATATATATATATATATAGAGAGAGAGAGAGAGAGAGTGCCTCACAGCAAGAGGTTCTCCGGTTCGATCCTCGGCTGGGGTGCCTTCTGTGTGGAGTCTGCATGTCCTCCCTGTGGTCGCGTGGGTTTCCTCCGGGTGCTCCGGTTTCCTCCCACATCCCAAAGACATGCTGCAGGTGGATTGGACACTCTAAATTGGCCCTAGGTGTGCGTGTGAGTGTGCCTTCTGTGGAAGGTTGGGTGCCGGGCTGGCAACTCGACACCGTAAAACTCCACTGCCATTCAATGTGCGGACAAGGTGATCCGCTGTGGCGACCCCTAACCGGGAAAAGCCGAAAGAAGAAGAAGAAGAAGAGAGAGAGAGAGAGAGAGATGTATATAAATTCTGAGTGAGGTACATGTGTACAGATGTATTGCAACAGGTTCCTGGTGACAGTGGCATGGAGTGAACACCAGTGTCAAAACCGGAGTACCATACCACATTCCAAATCACCTACACCAGTAACCACCAGATATGTGACTGGCTGCTCACCACTGCATGTGTCAGGGGTGAACAGGGTCATAAATGTGTACAATAGTGAACCCAATGATATTCACAGTGGCACACTATTCCTGGAATACCTGCACATGGTATGTGTCAGCGAACATGGTGTGTCAGCTATGGACATGTAGGTCGGTGTACCCCTCCACACCACATAATGGATGCCATGGTATGGACCTCACATGACAGCTACAGATATGGAGAAGGACACAGTGACATGTACAACACTGTGACAATGCACTCAAACACATTACCAATGCACAGTGACTGACAACACCACAGAGTACACATATACTACCCACATAGAGGTTACCACTCCCAGATTTACATATGTAAGTCACACCCATGACAGATGTCCAACAACCTTAGTAACACCTCACACCATCCACAACCTAAATGACTGCTGTGTGTTGTTCGTGCCACTGCAATAGAGTGTACATGTGGAGGTAAAAGTTCCTACCCACAGATAAGACATACCCTGCAATAAACCACACAGTGTTAAGAAGCAAGACTCCCCATGAGTACATGTCACACATACCCCTGCAGAATGTTAGTCAGATAGGTAATATGCCATATGAGTCACCCTGTGTAACTGTGTGACAGCAGCAGGTACCATCACACCACATTTGTCACAATGGTCAGGGTAGCAGAACAGTACGCTGCTGTAGTCCCAGGGGCAATAGCATATTGTATAGTATTGTATTGTAATGTAATGTATTGTGTTGTATTGTATTGGTATGTTGAGGTGCCTCCTTCGTGGAGTGGAACCACTGCTGCTGTGCGCCAGTGTACAGGTACATATCCTGTAGTCAGGCTAGTGTTACATAGCACTTCTATATGTGTGTTTAGCTCCTGTCAGAGTTTATGTAGCATGCAACTGGGGATACCATCAGGTCCCATTCATGTTGTGTATTCTGTTGTCCTGAGGGTGGCTCTCACCTGGACATCTGTGATGACAGGGAGGTTACAGTCAGCTGGGATAACTATGTCTTATTTTGGGGGAGGGCGGGTGACACCTGCACTGAACCTGTCTGCCACAATGTTGTCAATATCTGTGGTGTCAGTGAAATATTTGTTGTTGTGTACTAACTATGGGCATAGAGGATGGATCCTGACCAGGTTGCTAACATAACTGAAGAAGGCCTTCTGGTTATCTGTAGTGTCCCTCTTGATTTCCCTCTCAAAGTTGCCCATGGATGTTTGTATGATGGAAAATAGATCCTTACTAGTGCTGCTCAGACATGCCCTCCCTTTATGGAATTATGCTCTGTCTTGCAGTAGCTTCCATCTTCTGTAATACAATCTGTCTATGGCTGGGGTCCACCAAACAGGATGCTGTCCCTTTGTGGAGAGTGTCTTGGTCATATATGGGATTGCATGATCCATGCATTCTCGGAGATGTCTGTAGAAAGCAATTGTGTAGGGGTCAGCAATGTGGGTTGTATCTGCCACTGGCCCAGTGGGCTGAAAGGATACCATGTCACTGTTACAAAGTGTAAAGTTTGCATCTGTAATGTTATTCACTATAGTCATTTGTGCTGGTGGTGGAGGTGGGATATGTATATCCAGGGCAATCAGTGTGTGGTCAGCTCACAGTAGTTGATGATGTAGGCCATACAGTACCTAGATACAAACCCCCAGAGTGAGGAGGTGCTCTTGACCTGAATCAGTGTTCTGACTGCTGGGGTTTGGTAGTATGTCGTATGGAGTGTGCCAGGTACTGTAGCACAGTTGCCTGGCCATTTACATGTGTATCCACCAATAGACAGACAGATGCTATATATGTGAGATATGTTGTATCATAACAGTCGAGTAGCATGTGTAGTATGTGCGCCAAATTCTGCTGACATATATTGTGATATCAGGTTATTTTCTTTCTCAGGTACATGGCCCACCCGCGGAATCCCACTTACTCCACAGCTGAGGATGAGGAGATACACCAGAGCCTGGTGCGGGATTATTCAATACTCTTTTCCCGCACCAGCCAGAATCAGCAGGAGAGGGCTGCACTGTGGCAAGACATTGTCCGTCGGGTAAATGACATAGGCACGCATAATAGGACATATGAGCAGGTACGACATCACTGCAGTGATTTAATCAGACATGTCCGTCAGCGTGCGTCGGATATCCACAGGCAACAGGTCGCCACAGGTGGTGGGGTGGCTACACATCCCCCACTCACCAGACTGGAGGGACTACTCATGAGTGTAATGGCTCCAGTCTGCCAGCAACAACAACAGCAGCAGACATGCATTATGATGGAGGCTGGAGCCACGCAGCAGCAAGACAGTGAACGTGCAGGTAATATGCCATATGTATAGTTGACTGTTGTGTACACTGGTAGTTAATGCATGTGTGAGGTGTGTCCTTGGTTTGTAGCTGTCAGCATAGTATTTAATGTGCAAGTGTGATATCCTCAATATTAGCAGCTGACCTGTTAAAGGCAACTGTTGTACTACTGACCTGTATCATACTCAGTAACAATGGCACAGTTGTGCCCACTGACATTAGTTTCTTCACGTCTGCAGGTCCCTCTGGTATAACAGCAATGCAGCCTATCCATGTTGGTGAGTGTGTATTAACAATTCCTGTAATAGTTTTGATAGTAATAGTACTATTTGGCTCACTTAGTAGTGCTCCTTGTATGCATGTAGGTGTGTCTGTGTCTGTGTGTTGATATCACGCATACTGAGTACTGTACAATTGTGTGAAACTGTGTGCATGTGTGCATGTGTGCATGTGTGCACCTGTGCATGTGTGCATGTGTGCACGTGTGCATGTGTACATGCCTGCACCTGTGCATGTGTGCATGTGTGCACGTGTGCACATGTGCACGTGTGCATGTGTGCACGTGTGCATGTGTGCATGTGTGCATGTGTGCATGTGTACATGTGTGCATGTGTGCATGTGTTATGTGTACATGTGTGCACCTGTGCATGTGTGCATGTGTGCACCTGTGCATGTGTGCATGTGTGCATGTGTGCATCACTGGTAATGTGTAGACATTGTAAACTGTGTTTCCTGTTTCCCTCCCACAGGTTCTGGTGCTGCTCTGGTGTCATGTAGCAGGGAACCTGAATCAGGTGCCGTGGGTACTGATAATGATGACATCTGTGTAATGGCACAGGAAGGTATGCCAGGGTCCGCCATTGGTCAGCCGATTGACAGTACACAGCTGTCGACCCCATCAATGCGCACAGTTATCCTGCCAATACACCCTTTGTCACCAATGTCCCTAGGTGATGGACAGCATACAGTGGGCATTGACCAGGGTAATGTGGTATCTGTGGCACATGCCTCCCCACACAGCAGCCATGGGCATGGCCCAGAGATGGTACCACACAGACAGATGTCCAGGGGTTCTCGTGGGAGCATCAGTGGGCATACTGCCCCTGTCAGACATGCCCATAGAGGTCTTACAACCTCAGCTATGTTTCGGGCTGTCATGCAGGCACAGTCACGTATGGAACAGTACACCAGACAGGGTCTGAGGGAGCTGACAGCATGTCGCACAGCCATGACTGACAGTATGCGTGACATTGCGGCTGCCATCCGTGATTTCACCGATGTCATAGACAGACGTTGTGGGGACATATTAGACCGGTTCCACAACTACATGTCCATGAGCCAGGACGATGGTGGGCGGTTGAGGCGTCGACGTGGCCGTATGCCAGCAACAGCCGCAGCTGGCAGTCGTCACGGATGACAACAGGGCTGCGGCCGTCCCCGTAGTGCCAGCAGCAGCCCCAGCAATGCTGGGTCTGTGCTGTCATCAGACCGCCCCAGGAGACCACGTGCACGTGGCTCTGGCCAGGCCTGACAGGGATCTGTGTCCAGTCAATGAACACCTGCTTCTGATGACAGTACCCAGTCTGGGTTGGTACTGGATATGGTCCGTAGCACCCCTGCAAGGCACAGGTACTGTGTACGTGGCCAGAGACACTGATCTGTATGACCTGGCAGGTACAGTCTGTGGCTGTCCACAAACACCAGTATATGGCAGCCATGAGGTGGAACTGTGTGGATCCATACACACATGCAAATTGACAACACCTAGGGCTACCACATACACTCACACACTGCATCAACATTGCCCCACCTTCTACTGCTGTCCCTCACCAACACACATACACATACATGTCAATCGGTGGTATCGGTGGCTGACTCAGGCATACCAAGTTCACACCCTGTGCATATGATGAAACTGTGCCACCTCCTGCAATCTGTAACAACTGTGCAGGTACAGGTTAACATGTTGCTGATGCACAGGGTGACCACATAGATGTGTAGTAATAGTATCATGTTGTTAACAGTACTGTGTGCTGAATTAATTGTGGGTATATCACAGCATGCCTGATGCAGTAAGTGTGTGATTGTCATGTACTGTTGTCTACACCCATGGTAATTACCATAGTGTATCATCTGCACATGTTGGCATACTGGTGGTAATGATGTCAACAGAAGGCTACATACATAGGTAGCACGGGGGATAAGGTAATGAATGTAGTAATACGCAATGATGGACATGTAAATTGCAAGTGGCGTGTTGCCCACACTGGACTCTGCAATGCAGATGTTTGAGGATGTTGATATGTGTGCAGTACTACACGACTGGTACAGGACACACAGGAGCACCCTAGCACTGCATGCTCACATCTCATACCATGCTAGACAGCCCCAGCACACAAAACTAACTGTCACAGGAGGGAGAGTCCCCATATATGTCAGGGATACTGTGGTGGCAGGCCAGGTAGCATACATCCTACTAAGTATGGAACCACTGAGTGAAGGCTCAGTGTCTGTTATTTGACATGTGTATTACTGCAGGTATGAGCACATGGGTTTCCATCCAGTTATTGTACATCCTGACAGTACATGGTCTGTACACTTGTGTGTGCTGAGACTGGACCCTAGCCATCTGACCCGTGTATTTCCATGTACATGTGCATAGTGCCTGCATGTTTGCAGTGTTACCTACTGGAAGTGGTACAGCTTGTTTGTTGTACAATGGACTACATGCAGCCCTGTTTACTGTAGCTTTGTTTGCATGCATGTTTGCTTGCAATTACCCTGGAATACTGATCACACCTGCAATGCATAGTTATAGAGCTTCTGTGGACTCCTAGTGCCATCTGCATAGCTTACTATATGTATGTCCATGTCCCACTTGACAGGATGCCACTGTTTGTCCTGTTCACATGTACATTGCTTGTGACACAGTGCATATGACTTACCTGGCATGTGTCCACGTGAGCAGTCATATATGCTACTGCTAACTAATCACAGGCACTACACCTTCACATATTCATCTTCTGTTGAACTACCTGCTTCGCTAGGGATGGCCTGCACCTGTCACCCCTGGGCTTTCAGATATTGGCAAAGGCTCTTGCTACCCCATAGTGCCTATGTTAGGCAAGGCTCAAATGACAAACCCACCTTCATAGGTATCACAAGGGATAAGAAACTAAGAGTAATGCTACCCAACGCCAGAAGTCTAAACCTCCAGATGCATGCACCCGAAACTCTCCTTGGCATGGAGAACATCAATATCTGTGCAGTAACAGATGCCTGGATCAGGGCTACTGAGAGCACACCAGCACTACCAGGTTTAACCTGGTTGATTTCTTTGAAACAGTCACCAAGGCCATTGACGAGGGGAAGGTGGTTCACACAGCCTACCTGGACCTCGCAAAAGCCTTCACAACAATACCCCACTTGGGCATTCTAGAGAAGCTCGCCATCTTAAATATAAGCCCCTATGTCACTAGATGGATTGCACATTGGCTCAAGGACAGAACCCACATGGTTAGAATTGCTGGAGCCATGCCAGACTACAAACCAGTTACGACTTGTGTCCCACAAGGCTCAGTCCTGGGACCTCTCTTGTTTGGTATATATTTATTGGAGGTACAGGCCAACATGGACGGACTGTGGCTGACCAAATATGCAGATGACTGTGAACTGGCCACCATAATCGACTCTCCAGCCGACACAAGCATCTTCCAAAGGGGCATCATAGAAACAGACAACTTGTGGCAGAGCCATGGCCTTCAGCTGAACAGTGTTTAGAAAGGGAAATGTGCATCCTGTAGTCTGTTCTCCTAGTTGCCAAAAGGGACATTTTCCTCACACACTAACCCCCCCTCAGACAAACACACACACTTGCAGGATTCAAACCCACTTGAGACGGACGCATTAGCAGAGTGTGCTATTCGCATTACTAGGAGGTTGTCCTTCTCCTGCTTTACTTATAGAGTGCTGACATCATCGGTGTTTAGAAAGGGAAATGTGCATCCTGTAGTCTGTTCACCTAGTTGCCAAAAGGGACATTTTCCTCACACACACTAACCCCCCTCAGCCAAAAACACACACTTGCCGTTTGCAAGATTCAAACCCCTATCTGACTATGTTATGACAGACACATTAGCAGAGTGTGCTATTCGCATTATTGGGAAGTTTCTCTTTTTTTGCTTTACTTATAAGGTGCTGACATCATTAGTGTTTAGAAAGGGAAATGTGCATCCTGTTGTTCACCTAGTTGCCAAAAGGGACATTTTCCTCACACACACTAACCCCCCTCAACCAAAAACACACACTTGCCATTTGCAGGATTCAAACCCCTATCTGACTATGTTATGACACTCGAGACAGACACATTAGCAGAGTGCACTATTCGCATTACTGGGAGGTTTTTCTTCTCTTGCTATACTTATAGGGTGCTGACATCATCAGTGTTTAGAAAGGGAAATGTGCATCCTGTAGTCTGTTCACCTAGTTGCCAAAAGGGACATTTTCCTCACACACACTAACCCCCCCAGCCAAAAACACACACTTGCCATTTGCAGGATTCAAACTCCTATCTGACTATGTTATGACACTCGAGATGGACACATTAGCAGAGTGCGCTATTCACATTACGGGGAGGTTTATCTTCCCTTGCTGTACTTATAGGGTGCTGACATCATCAGTGTTTAGAAAGGGAAATGTGCATCCTGTAGTCTGTTCAACTAGTTGCCAAAAGGGACATTTTCCTCATACACACTAACCCCCCTCAGCCAAACACACACACTTGCAGGATTCAAACTCCTACCTAACTATGTTATGACACTTGAGACAGACACATTAGCAGAGCACGCTATTCACATTACTGGGAGGTTTCCCTTCTTTTGCTGTACTTATAGGGTGCTGACATCATCAGTGTTTAGAAAGGGAAATGTGCATCCTGTAGTCTGTTCTCCTAGTTGCCAAAAGGGACATTTCTCTCGCACACACTAAACCCCCTCAGCCAAACACACACACTTGCAGGATTCAAGCCCCCTACCTAGCTATGTTATGACACTTGAGACAGATGCATTAGCAGAGCTTGCTATTCACATTACTGGGCAGTTTCCTTTCTCCTGCTTTACTTATAGAGTGCTGACATCATCGGTGTTTAGAAAGGGGATTGTACATCCTGTAGTCTGTTCTCCTAGTTGCCAAAAGGGACATTTCCCTCACACAAAATTGCACACACACAAATCCCCCTCAGACAAACACACACACTTGTCATTTGCAAGATTCAAATCCCTACCTAATTAGGCTACGCCACTTGAAATGGACGCATTAGCGGAGCGCGCTATTCGCATTACAGGGAGGTCTCCCTTCTTTTGCTGTACTTATAGGGTGCTGACATCATCTGTGTTTAGAAAGGGGAATGTGCATCCTGTAGTGTGTTTTCCCAGTTGCCAAAAGGGACATTAATCTCCCACAGACTTACACACACACCAATACACACTGAGCATTTGCAAGATTCAAATCCCTACCTAACTATGTTATGATACTTGTGAGGGACGCATTAGCGGACCGCGCTATTCACATTACTGGGAGGTTTCTTTTCTCCTGCTGTACTTATAGGGTGCTGACATCATCGGTGTTTAGAAAGGGGAATGTGCATCCCGTGGGGAGGCAGACGCCAAGCACACTCTGGCTAAGCTGTCATTCCCTAGGGCAAACAGCCTAGTGTTGACCTCTACACCCATATGTTTAATTGTCAAATGCGCATTATTTGTTGCTGATAGACTGTTTGCACATCTTTATTGCCATAGCATTCCCTGTTTGTATGAACAACTTGTGCATCTGTGGAAGATGTTTGCATATGGGAGGGATCCACTATATCACGTATGTCTCTGTAGTCATTTAACTGTGTGCACTGGGCAGACTGCTGTAATGTGGTTGGTTCCTGGAATAACACGTAAAAATACCAGATATGTGTGTCCAACTGCTAAACTGAGATTTGGCCTACGTGTGTGAGCATGCCCAGTTCAACCTTCCCATGGCATGTTGTCTGACATATGTCTCATTTATCAAAGTGTGTGAGCATGCCCAGTGTGAGCATTCCATATGTTGAACTCTGCAGCCCACCACATTTGTGGATGAGTGTGAACTTCAACAAATATCACCCGTTTATGGTTGTGTGTTGTGTGTCATGTTGTGTAGTTACTGTACAACTGCTTTGTGTGTGAACACAACAGGATTATACTGTGCCTGCAGTGTTTGCATGGGATACTTTGCATACAGTTGTCAACATCCTTTCACACTGACCTAACACTGTAGTACTGTATAGTGTACTGGTAGTACTTTGACTGTGGTGGACAGTATCCTGGGCTTTAGTGCTATCACTGCTTTACATTTCGATAGTGAGCACAACAGCCTGGTTAGGGGCCAGTTGTGTACATCTGACCATGTTGCATTCTGTTCAGATATGAACTACTTAAACCAGGCTTGTCCAACATTGGTAGTGTATTCCACAACATAAGTGTACATTTGAAAACACTAGCGATGTGCCCTAGTCCATGTCTAATGCTAGTTGGAGAGTGTGTTTGCCCTTCAACACACATCGTAAGTGGAGTTTGCCATGACATATGTCATGGTTAGTATACTGTGCCTCTGTCTACCTGTGACATGACAGTGATACCCAGGATAAAGCTACCATCTCCCATCCACTCATCAAGATTCCTATTGAGGAAAATTGATAAGTGACTCTATGGGTAGCCTGTACTGGGAGTTCCCTCATGGGTGGGGGTGGCTTCTGTGTTATGGATCATGCAGTACAGCTTGTCCTATGTAAGTCAGTGCTGGGGTTCAGGTCTCTCATGTGCATAGCTCACTGCCATTCAGATTGTACAAGGTGCAGCATGTTTATTGATACCAGCAACACAGGCAACACATGGCATCTGTGCAAGCTCTTTGATACTCCTGGTGAGGTACTGTTGGGGACTTTACGGTTGATGGAGGTGTCTGCTGAGGTACATCCCACAGGGGCTATTGTAGTCAATTGTACCACTGATGGAGGATGACTGCAGAGCGACAATGACCTCCCCTTATCTAGATCTGACAACCTTCATGATTAGGTGGGTATATGGTATGTTTCTGTAAACACTACAGCACATGTTTGTCCAATGCAGGATATCTATCACCTTGTGTCCCCAGGTCTCTCATTACATGTTAACTACATAACGGGTTAACACCTATGTGGTAATTGGTGGGCACTTACTGTATATCCACGGGGGTTGACTATACACTTTTCTGCAATTAGCTTGCTGACATGGCTATGGCACCAGTTGTCTGTTTCTATGTGGCCCTTTTGTGGGATGTTTGTGTCAGCTGGTGGATCATATATGGTGAGCAGTTTGTAGTCCTCTGCAAACATGTTCAGACACAGTCCTTCCATGTTTGCCTGTACCTATGGGACATATATACCAGACGAGGGAGATCCCAGGACCAAGCCTTGTGGGATGCCAGTTATATCTGGTTTGTAGTCTGACATGGCTGCAGCATGTCTGACCATGTCTGTTCTGTCCTTGGTCTGGTTTGCAACCCCTCTACTGACATAGGGGTTTATATTTAAGCTGGTGAGCTTATCTATAATGAACACGTAGGGTATTGTATAGAAGCCTTTGCAAGGTCCAGCTACGCTGTGTGGACCACATTGCCCTCATCAATGACCTTAATGACTGTTTCAATTGAGTCAAACATGTTTAGGGGCAGGATCTGCACTTAAGAAAGCCACACTGGGTAGGGTCCGGTGTCAGTAGGTCCCCAATATCTTTATGTCTGTGGTACATGCTGATCCTTTCCATAGCTGTGCAGACTGAGCTTCTCAGGATTCTGGGGTAGTAGTTTTCAGTATCCATTCAGGCAACACCTTTGTTGAGAAGGACCACTGTTGCTGTACACTGCTCTTTGGGTACATATTCTGTGGTAAGGCTGACATTGAGCAGTAGTGTGATTTGGCATTCCATTCATCTTGGAGTCCAAGTTGCACTCAGCCCAGGACACCATCTCATACCATTGCTGCTGTGTGTTTTGCTTTGTAGATGCTGGCTGTTACCTCAGCATCTGTAATGTCAGGGGGCCAGCAGTCTGCTGGGATAGATATTCTGCATTCTGGGGGTTGCACTGCACCTGTCAGGATGTATGTTGGCAATATGTGTGTGTGTTTGTGATATTTGTGTGATTCAGAGCATATCTGTGAATTCCCAACATGGTTCCTACCATCAGTTGTGAAAGCCTTGGGATTATACTTAGTGTCCTGTACAATTTGTATCTTCATAGGTTCATAGGTTCATACTAGGCTATCCACCCTAGGGCATTTGTTAGCCTAGCCAGAGTGTGTGTGGCTTTTGCCACCCCTTGCTATGTGAATATTATGGCCATTTATGATTTGCTTTGCTGTGCCTCTGTCTGTACATGACACAGTGAAGACCCCCAGTGTAACTCTACAATCATCCATCCACTTGGCAAGATTCCTGTTGAAGAGTGTCAGTGAGGGGCTCTGCCTAACATGGAGTGGGATTCTGGTCCAGGGTGTGGGGAGCCTCTGGATTATGAATCTGTCCCCCCAGCACATCCCATTTCATTATTTGTTGAGGTTGACATCTCTCACTCTCACAGCTCCGATGGCTTTGAGTTTTCTGGGGTGGAGCATGTCCATTACTCCTGTGTTGGGCATGGCCTTCTACAACAGGCATGCAATGCCTCTGTGTAGGCAGTATGTGACTGCATTCAGCTGGGGTGTCTACAGCCAGGCAGCATATGACATATATTTGAGACCCTTTATCCTCTTGGTGAGGTACCTTTGAGGTCTTTCTAACTGCTGCAGGTGTCAGGTAAGGTACATCCCATATGAGGCATTGTACTAGATTATGGGTGTGATAAGAGAACAGTATAGGGGCACAATGACCTTTGTTGACATAGATGTGAATCCTTTCCTGATACGGTGTCAAATGTAGACAGTCTTCCTAGCCACATTGGCAATGTGAGTGTCACATAACAGGTTACTGTCCACTTGTGTCCCTAGGTCCCTGATTACTCCTTCCATACATAATGGTTTACCACCTATGTGGTAATTTGTGGTACCATTTTTGGTATTTGGTGGGACATTCATACTGTCCAGTGTCTTCAGGACGGCTGGGTGGGGTTCCTGTGTGTGAGAGTGTGGTCTGTAGCATGCTACAGACTGTACAGCAGTCTTGCCTACAGTTAGTTGCACATGGGTGGACTTCAATGCCTTGTGCATTGTCAGTTACCTGGACGTATGGGTGTCTGTGCTGAATATGGATACTCACCCTCCTTTTATGTTTTGTTCCAGGTTTTGGGGCCATGACACATGATATGTGGTATAACCTGGTAGTGCTGGTGTGCTGTCAGGAGGCTTGCAGCAGGTTTCTGTCACTACACAGACATCGATGTTCTCCATACTGGGGATGGCCTTGGGAGCATGCATATTGGGGTTTACACATCTGGCATTGGTCAGCATTACACTTATGTTTCTTTCCACTTATGTTTTCTAGGGTGGTGGGTTAGTCTTTTCAGCCTTGCCTACAAAAGGCTCTATGGAGGTGGTATCCAGACGCCCAGGGGTAACAGGTGCAAGCCATCCCAAAAACAGCTGCGTGGCTTGTCAAGCATGACATCCCAAGCAGACAGACATTGGATCCCCTTGGAATGACACCAGTAAGTGTGCCACTTGCTATGACTGATCATTCCGTGTTTGTACTGTGGCATTATTCTTGGTAAGGGTAGGATGCTGCAAACGGTGAGTGTCATACTGGCCTGGACTACATAATCAGAGAGCTCATCTATGTCTCTTTTCATGTAGTCTAGGAGGTACATCTCAGGTCATTCACACCAGCATGGACTATGACTGCATCATATTTCTACTTGCTTTGGAATGACCTGCATACTTCTGTTATGTGGCGTATTGTGGCAGCCTACAGGCAGCTTACTGTACCCTTTCCCTTGTTCAGTCTGGTGTGCGGGACAGCAGTGTGTCTGACTATGGAGTCACCTATTACAACTGTATCAGGCATGTTGTTTCTCCTTCTGGCCTGTGACTGTTTGGCACACCAGCTTTGTGTACTATGTGTTGCATGTGCTATGTTTGGAGGTTGTTTGATTGGGTGTCTGCTTTAGAGGCCTCTGTTGGTGTGCTGTGTTTGTAATTTGTGCCTCCGGGAATGTTTTTCTGTGTTTATGTGTTTGGTTTGCAGTTGTGATAGGTCTATGTAGGACTGTGTTTGTGGTGTGTGTGGTTACCTTCTCCTCCTGACTAGTTTTAGGAGTACTGAGTTCAGGGAGCTGAGCCTCCAGTTTGGATAGATGGTTGCATCTCTCGCATATATTTGTATTTCTTGGGTGGAGTTGGGGGTTGTCTGTGTACTTGGGGCAGGTGTAACATTGCCTCAGGATTCACAGATTCAACTTGTTGTGGCTGGCCTTAGTGGATTGTATGTGTGGACATATTTTATTGCCATACTACTGATCAGTGATTACTTCATTGTTTATGTTTGCTCTATCATGTAGTAGCTTCCTCATTCTCTTGCATGGTTTGGTTATGGCTGGTGTTCACCATGCCAGATGCCTGCGTGTATGGCATTGTGTCTTGTTTTAATTTAGGATTGCATAATCCAAGCATTCCTGGCAGTGTTCATGGAATGGCTGTATTACAGGTTCTGAGGTGTGGCCCATATTTTGCACCTGCACAGGACCTTTAATGGATTCCACATCAGTTTGGAGGAGTGCAAATATTGCTTTACACATGTTTTCCACTGTGGTTTTCTGGACAGGGACTGTGGTCAGGATGTGTATTTCCAGTGTGATTACTCTATGGTCTGGTTTTACCGGTGAGCAATACACTTCTCGTCTTGCCATCCAGTACCCATGTTGCTGATTATCACATCCGGTATGCTTATCCCTCTTGTGGGAGTGGTACGTTGTTCCTGGGCCTTTTGGTTTATGGATTCTATGAATTTTGTCCTACACTGTTGGAGCTAGTATAATGCTCCCAGTCTAGGTCTGGGTATTTTCAGTCACCCAATATAATGTGGTTTGGAGGACTTGATATATTCATGTATACCAGCATAGGCCAGGTGCAGTTCCTGGTGTTGGGACAGTAGTCTGTAGCAGGCTATAAACTGGGGGGCAGTTTTAGCCACTGTTACTTGACCATGGCTAGTCCATGCTGCTTCTTGTTGTGGTACCAACATGGGGGTGTGGTTATCCTTGACAATTCTTGCTAGTCACCCTCCTTTTGTAGCTTGTTCCATGTTTTGAGTCTGTACAGTACAGTATGAGGTGTAACCTGGTAGTGTTAGGGTGCTGTTGTGAGCCTTGACTCAGTTTTCTGTTACAGCACAGATATCAACATTCTCCATACTGGGTGAGTTTAGACTGCATGCATCTTGCTGTTTCGACTTATCCCTTATCTTATTCTTATCCCTTCTGATACCTATGGAGATAGGTTTGTGTTTTGAGCCTTACCTATTCAGGGCACACTGTGGGTAACAACAGCCTTTGCCAGTATCCATACGGCCTGCACTGATAGGTGCACGCCAGTCCTAGCAGGTGGAACATCATGTCATGCTCAGCATGTCATCCCAGACTGGCACACATTGGATCCCCTTTGACTAACTGCGATACTTCAGTCAATTATTGCACTTGATCATCTCATTGTCATATTGTGGCATGATGCTTGGTGAGGGTAGGATGTTAGTCAGGGTCCTCAGGTGTGCATATAGTACATGGTGTTACATTACTTAACACATGGCATTCATGCCTCAGGTGATGCTGCAGGGCTGCCTCTGTCGGATGCGCATATTACACTTCCCTGTACATGTTTGTGAGCAGGTCATGTCATTGTAGGCATCCATGTTATTATTTGAGTGAGTCAGAGGGGGTATCATTCCCTGGGTTCCTACTGAGCCAGTGTATGTGCTATGCGTTGCCTCTTTGCCAAGGCCAGGGCATACTGGGCACGCCTCCTTCTGCCTACTGGGGCAGGCTCAGGTTGTTCCTCCTCCGAGTCACGCTCTGCCTGTGATGGCCTTGGCAATGGTGGGGGGGCTGTTTGGCCCGGCCCTATGCTAGTCCTGCTGCAGCTGTTTTCACAAGATCATATTATGTAGCATAGCACATACCATGACAATTTGGGTACATGTAGTTGGTGTGTACTGCAAGGCTCCACCAGATGTGTCCAGACACCGGAACCGTGACTTGAGCAGCCCAAACACACGCTCTATTACATTCCGTGTTTGTGCGTGTGCCTCATTATGGCGTTCCTGTTCAGGTGTGCGTGCGTTTCTGATGGGTGTCATCAGCCACGGCTCCAGTGCATAACCTGCATCCCCCACTAGGTGTCTGTGCGGGATATCCCCATTGGCAAATGTCTGGTACAGCTGCGTCAAATGCCAGATGTGGGAATCATGGTAGCTCCCAGGACAGCCAGCACACACATTCATTATTATGCCCTGGGCATCACACACAACCTGGCAGTTAATGGAGGGGAAGCCCTTGCGGTTGATGTATGCCCTACCCCGCTCACCGGCTGGTGCTTTGATGCGTATGTGCGTGCAGTCTATTGCACCCACTACCTCAGGGTATTCCGCTATTTGCTGGAAGAGACGCATATTGCTGGCCAATACCTCACGGGCATTGGGGAAATATACATGATCACTGACATGTGCTGACATGGCATCCAAGAACTGGTGCAGTACCCTGGAGGCTGATGCCTGTGATATCCCCATTATATCACCAGTTGGTCTCTGGAAGGTACCTGTTGCTAGTATTCTTAGGCCAACACATACCTTGGTTTCCACTGGGATGGATTCCCCTCTGTTGGTTCTGTGTGTGAGGCGTGGCCTGCACAGCTCCACTATTTGCTGCAGGAGGTCTCTGTCCACTCTATAGTGCTCTACTATCTCCAGCTCATGTAACCCATGGTAGGTGACCCTGGGCCTGTACACTCTTCTCCGTCTCCTCACTGTGGGTTGTCTGGCACCATCTGCATTGTCACCACTCTCAGCAAGTCGCCTATGTCTCATTATGACAGCTATGGCAGCCCCTAACATTTCTGCTCTGAGTTCAGCTTTTTCAGTTTTCACTTCTAATAGCTTACTCCTGTCTTGCAGTGTCTCTTGAGAGAAACATCCTGCACTGCTGTTTGCAGAGTTTTAAGTGCTCGGCTGGGCTACTATTCTGCCTGTGTAATTGCCTGCTTCTAATTGTTTTCACCTGCTAGCTCCAGCAGTATTCCCTGCTAGCTTCCTACTAAATCTGTTGCTTCCTTTTTCCTCTCTGTTTCCTCAGGGAGGAGCCATGTGCAAACCAGCAGAAACACGCTCACAGTGACTTACATGTGCACACACATGCTTACATGGTTCAGAATCTGCTTATTTGGATTAAAACACGTGCACACCCGCGAAAACAGTGTTAAACATCTCCCAACACGCTCCCACATGCTCAGTCTGCCTTACATGCACGCACACTGCCTTACTCGCGCTTCATGGCATGCACACGTGCGCATGCACACCCAGCAAGAAACTTCAGTGTAGGCAACAGTGTACACTTTCCATTTCTTGACTTTCTCATGCTTATCTAGTGGCACACCTCTTTCCATGATATCTGTCTGACATCTGTCATGTAACTCTGACCTCCAATGAACTGCATTTCTTTCTACCATTCCCCCCTGTGATGTCACCTATCTCCTACTCTGTTCCTCCCCCTTCTGTAACTCTTACACTACTCAGACTGTGCTCATTTGCTATGTGACAGTGGAATTCAGTATCCTAACACTCATTTGCATCAGATTGCCTACTAATGCTTAGTTACATGTCTTAGACTCAGCTACCCCCTTTAGCAACCACTACACGGTGGCCATGTTGGTTTTGGTCTGCTGGTCCCTGCATTGACATTCCATGTATTGCATAAAACCCACATTTGTGGGTTTATAACCTTTGTTTTTATGTTTTATACAGCGCAGCCCGTTTGCGCGGGGCTGCGCTGGGTTTAAACATCGGCAATCGCCGAAAACAAAAATATATATTTTTAATATATTTGCATCAGGTTACTTTGCCAATGGCCACATATTTGGCCATTGGCATGCTGCCTGACACATATGCACCCTTTATTTGGAGCTGACATGGCTCCATTGCAGTTTTTGCAGAAACGTACTCAGTTGTCAACTGAGTACATTTCTGCAGCTATAACGGCTCTTACACAGGCTGTTCTGGGCTTCCTGGATCGCTAATCATCCTCATTTGCATGCTATTCGGCTGCAAGTGAGGTGATTAGCTTATCCACGCCCACTCCGTGTAAGAGACGTTTTAGCTTGTCTCTTACACGGACTTTGGGCTGTTCCTGGATCGCGAAGGCTGCATGGAGTCTTACACTACTCTTAGACTCCGTGCAAGCCTTCCTGAATCCGGCCCAGTGTCAGTGGAGGAAACTTTTCTTTTATTAAAGGATAAAGCACTCTACAGGCTATACAGCAAGACTTATGAAGTGAGAAGGAAGAATCCATGCAGGGTATTTGATACTTTCAAGTGTGCAAAACACTGTAAGCTGTATATGCACATTCACTAATGGCATGCAATATAGCAAGTTACAGATACATTATAATTAATGGTACAGGAGACGCCTGTGGAGGGGCTGCACTTTTCAGAAACTGAAATTATTATGACACAGTTTTGAAAGTATTATCTCACCATGACTTGGTTTGTGCATTCGGCTGCTCTATCTTGCCCTGGTGATGGAGAATCAATGAACCGATCTGTCACCTTGATAGTCAGCAGCTAGAAAGGCCATAAAAAAATAAAAAGAAATAGGTATCTGTTAACAGCTTCTTATGAGTTTTAATAGTTATTGATATTATAATCCTTACACCATTTTATAAGGAGATTTAAGAAAATAACTTGTGATAATGCATCCATTTTACTGTGGTTTTATGCTCAGAAAGATTGCACCTGATAATATTCTCAGTGTAGAAATAAATCTTCACAAATTGACTAAACTCAGTGTCACAAATTAGCTAAACTTTATGATGACACTGGCCCATTTTCTTCAGCTTTAGCTTTATCTGACTGTGCCATCTGATTACACAGGCAAGTGGAGATAAAATGCTATGGTAATCCCACATAAGCAAGCAGAGGTTTAACTTATATTCCCAGCGTGCTCTTCAGAGAAGCAGAGTATACCTTTTGCTGCTATACAGCATACTTGGGGGAAGGTTGAGAATTGTACTGTTCAGAAAGTAACTGCAGTCTGTATGACGCATTAATGGTTATGAAGGACACTCTATATATGTGTGCTTTTTTTAAACTTTTATTTTGCATGCTGAGAGGATTTTTCTCATATATGCATAGTGCTCAGTGTTTTCCATTATCAAACTTTTGTGGTCAATGTTATTGATACTGATGTTGGAGTGTTTTAATAATAATAAGTACATCTATGTGTCTATATATATATATATATATATATCTATCTATCTATATATATATATATATATATATATATATATATATATATATATATATATATATGGGGCTACTTTAAAAGAACAAAATCGCACTTACCTGAAACTCAGAACGCCAAAATGAATGGGCCAACAACACCAGCACATCGACATCCCAGAACACAGACTTACCACTCCAGGTAAGTAACCACTTGGCCATCCTAAACAAAAACGTAAACCGAAGAAAACCAAACCCACCCAATGTGGGGGGTTGTGCCTCTCACACCTCTCCTAACTAAATGTACCAACTCGCAGATCACACTACCGCGGAGGTAAGGGGCAATCTTCAACAGGATGGTGAAGCGATTACTTACCTGGTGTGGAAAGTCAGTATTCAAGGACATTGGTGTTGTATAGTTGTTGGCCTTTTTGTCGTGGCATTTTAACAGTAGGGTAAGTGAACTCTTGGGTTTCTGAAGGGGACCTATATATATATATATATATATATATATATATATTATATATATCAATATATAAACATAATTGTCATGTTTGGATAAGGTCAACAGCTGTCTAGTCGACTGCACATTTATCAACAGGTGTATGTTTCTGACAATCCCAAGGTAGGTGAATATTCCCTTTCCCAGGGGACTGTGTGATACATAGATGTGTGTGTGTGTGTGTGTGTGTGTGTGTGTGTGTGTGTGTGTGTGTGTGTGTGTGTTTGTGTGTGCATGCTTGCATGCACGCATGTGTGTATTTGTATATGTTGCAACTAAGTGTAGTTTTATATATACAGAACAAGGGAGAACCACAGTATGCAAACAGCCAGCACCTTGGACCACTGTTTTTTTTTTCTTCTTGTTTAAGTTCAAGCTTTACTCATTGACCTGTTAGTGTTTGTGAGGCCAGTTTAACAGTGCAGAGAAGGTAATATCCTGCTTCTGGTTAATTAGTGTTTTGGGGCGTGCAGGGGATTCAATGTAGGCTGTAGAGATATGGCTTGCTTCAGGGATATCGGGCATCATTCACAGTGCATTCACAGAACAGTGTGAGTAACTATGCATCCTCATTTACAGATGCAGAGGTGTGGAGGTGAGGGGTCTTGATCCTTTGGGAAAACAAAACATTGTTATTTTGATTTTTCTTGTTATTTTACTGGATAAGAAGTCAATCTATTTCTGTACTTTTTTGTAAATCAGAAGTTCCAAAACAAAATGTGCAAGACTTGCAACCACACACACACACACACACACACACACACACACACACACACACACACACACACACACACATATAGCTGTGTATGTGTGTATGTGTGTGTGTGTGTGTGTGTGTGTGTGTGTGTGTGTGTGTGTGTCTGTGTGTGTGTGTGTGTCTGTGTATGTATATCTAATATATATATATATATATATATATATATATATATATATATATATATATATATATATATATATATATAGATAGATAGATTACCTATATCTTCTTCTTCTTTCAGCTTTTCCTATATACGTGTATATGTATATATAAAACCTCTCTATAAAGCTATATAAATCTGTATAAAACACTTCAGTACCAAATCTAAGTACAATTCTTAGTTTCTTAGTGGGAAAAAGGTTAGATCTAGGAACTGGTACCTAAAAATCACACTGTAGTTAGAAACGTACAACCTTAATAATACATAAAATTAACCATGCAAACAGTATAAATACATAAACAAAGGTTCATAGGTAAGTACTAGGCTATCTGCCCGAGGGCATCTATAAGCCTAGCCAGAACGTGTTGGCTTTCGCCGCCCCCTTAGATTAGTTCCCTGTGCCTCGGTCCAGCAGAGCCATTAGTTCCCTGTGCCTCTGTCCAGCAGAGCCACTGCAGTGATCCCTGGGGTACATTTTCTGTTTCCCATCCACTCATCAAGGTTTTTCTTGAAGAGTGTTAGTGAGGGGCTCTGCCTAATGTAGATTAGAATCCTGTTCAAAAGCATGGGGAGTCTCTTGGACAGGAATCTATCCCTCCAACACATCCTATTTATCGTGGTGAGGTTTAGATCCCTAGAGCGTGTGGCTCTCGGGGATTTGTTTTTTTTTTTTTTTTTAGGTGGAGCATGTCCATCAATTCTGGGTTGGACATGGCCTTGTATGTCAGGCAGAGATCACCTCTGAGTAAGTGGTATGCAACCGAGTACAGCTGGAGTTTGGAGGGCATATGTCTGAGGCCAGTAATCCTCTTGTTGAGGTACTTCTGTGGTCTTTCCAACTGTTGCAGGTGTCTTGTAAGGTACATCCCAAATGGGGCATTGTACTCTATGATGGGTCTGATAAGTGATGAGTAGAGGGGCACAATAACCTCTTTTGTTCTAGATGCAAACCCTTTTGTGATTAGGTGGGCCACATAGAAGGATTTTCTAACCATCTTGGCAATATGATTATCAAAGGAGAGATTACTATCTACTTGGGTCCTCAGATCCCTTATTACATTTTCTGTATTTAGGGTCTACCATGTATGTGATAGTTTAGAGGTACTTTGTTTTTTTCCAAAGGGGATGGACTATGCACTTTTTGGCATTTAGCTTGAGGCCATGATTTTGACACCAGGTGTCCGTCTCAGTAAGACCCTTCTGGAGGATGTCTGTATCAGCTGGAAAGTTAATTATGGCCCCAAGTTTGTAGTCTTCTGCAAACTTGGTCAGCCATAGTCCTCCTGTGCTTGCCTGTACCTCTGAGAAGTATATACCAAACAGGAGGGGTCCCAGGACTGAGCCCTGGGGGGACACCACTTGGTTATGAGCCCTTTAGGGAGTGAGAAGGGGATGAAGTTTGCACTAAACCTGTCTTCCAGAATGTTGGCACTATCAGTCGGTTTAGTGTATTTTGTGCCATTCTGTATGAACTCAGAGCAGATCTGAGAGTTTCCACTTAGGTTCTTGACATAGCTAAAGAACGCTTTGTGGTTATCTTTGGAGTCCTTGGCAATTTTTCTTTCGAAGCTAGCCTTGGATGATTTTATGAGGGATCATAGTTTCTTGCTGATACTAATCAGGGATGTCTTTCCTTCTTGGGATTTTACTCTTTTCTGCAATAGTTTCCTCCTTCTATTGTATAGCTTGTTTATGGCAGGGGTCCACCAGACTGGTTTCCTTTTCTTGGAGGAGTGAATCTTGTTTTTTCTTGGGATAGCACGATCCATATATTCTTGCAGGTGCCTTTGTAAGGGATTCACCAGCTTGGACAGCATTGCCCTTTAGCATGGGGGCTGTGAACCTTTCCACCTCGGTCATAAGCAACGTGAAGTTTGCTTTTGAAAAGTTTTTCATGGTGGTTTCCTTGATTGGGAGTGGAGGTGGAATGTGGATATCCAGAGTGATTAGTCTATAGTCTGATATAACCAGCGAGGGTTTGACCTCCGGTGTAGAACACCAGTCGCCCATGTTAGTGATGACCAGGTCCAATATGTTGTCACCTCTGGTGTGGGTGTTGACCAGTTGATCCAGGGTGTTCAAGTTTATAAATTCTAGGAAGCATTGGAAAAGAGAGTTAGTACTTGAGTAGTTCTCCCAGTTAATGTTTGGTCCTCCTGTGCTTGCCTGTATCTCTGAGAAGTATATACTGAACAGGAGGGGTCCCAGGACTGAGCCCTGGGGGACGCCACTTGTAACTGGTTTTAGAGTCAGACCTAGAGCCTGCAACTCTCACTGTGTGTGTTCTATCCATGAGCCTATTGGCAACCCATCTTGAGACATAGGGTTTATGTTCAGGCTGGTGAGCTTGTCTATAATACCAAAATGGGGAATGGTGTTGAAAGCCTTTGTGAGGTCTAGGTAGGCTGTGTACACCACCTTTCCCTCATCTAAAGCCTTGGTAACTGTCTCAAAGAAGTCCACCAGGTTTAGGAGGCATGATATGCCCTTAACAAAGCCAAACTGGGTAGGGTCAAATGTTTGAAGATTCCCAATGTCTCTGTTAATGAATTCCATGATGATGCGCTCCATAGCCTGCAGACCAGGCTAGTCAGGCTTATAGGGCAATAGTTCTCGCAGCCCTTTGTAGCTCCAACTTTATGGAGCGGGATAACTGTTGCTGTGTGCCACTCTATGGGTACATAGCTTGTAGAGAGGCTGAGTTTGAACAGTGTGTTTAGGTGAGGGGTTAGTTCATTTTGGAGCTTGTGTAAGACATAGCCTTGGACACTGTCTGGTCCCATCGAAGCTGTATTTTTGGCTTTGGATAAGGCTGTTTTAACTTCTGTGTCAGTGATTGCTGGGGCACTACATTCTTCTGGTATGGTTATGGGCCCTATAGGGGGTAATGGGGGGGTGAAGTCTGCACTAAACCTGTCTGCCAGAATGTTGGTAATATCAATCAGTTCAGTGTATTTTGTGCCATTCTGCACTAACTCAGAGCAGATCTGAGAGTTTCCACTTAGGATCTTGACATAGCTAAAGAACCCTTTGTGGTTATCTTTGGAGTCCTTGGCAATTTTTCTTTCGAAGCTAGCCTTGGATGATTTTAAGAGGGATCATAGTTTCTTGTTGATACTCTTTTCTGCAGTAGTTTCCTCCTTCTATTGTATAGCTTGTTTATGGCAGGGGTCCACCAGCCTGGTTTCCTTTTCTTGGAGGAATGAATCTTGGTTTTGCTTGGGATAGCACAATCCATACATTCTTGCAGGTGCTCATATAGTGCCTTTGTATGGGATTCAGCAGCATGGACAGTGCTGTCCTTTAGCATGGGGTCTGTGAACCTTTCCACCTTGGTCTTAAGTAATGTGAAGTTTGCTTTTGAAAGTTTTTTCAAGGTGGTTTCCTTGATTGGGTGTGGGGGTGGAATGTGGATATCCAGCATGATTAGTCTATAGTCTGATCTAACCAGAGAGGGTTTGACCTCCGGTGTAGAACACTGGTCACCCATGTTGGTGATGACCAGGTCCAATATGTTGTCATCTCTGGTGTGGGTGTTGACCAGTTGATCCAGGGTGTTCAAGTTTATAAATTCTAGGAAGCACTGGGCAAGGGAGTTAGTACTTGAGTAGTTCTCCCAGTTAATGTTTGGGTAATTGAAATCACCCATTATTAGGGTGTTTGGTAGGACCTTCATATTTTCCAGTGTCTCCAGAAATGCAGAATGGGGATCCTGGGTCATGGTGGGTGATCTGTAGCAAGCTACAATTTGAATTGCAGTTTGGCCCATTATTAGTTGGATATGGATGATCTCTGAGACATTCTGCTGTGCCACTAACGTAGAGGTGTGGGTATCCTTGATGAATATGGATACACCCCTACCTTTTGTGTTTCGTTCTGGGTTCTGTGGCCGAAAAGTATGGTATGAGTTATAGTCTGGTAGTGCTGGGGTGCTCTCTGGAGCCTTAAACCAGGTTTCTGTTACTGCACAGATATCAATGTTCTCCATACTGAGGAGTGCATCGAGTGCATGCATTTTGAGGTTTAGACTTCTGGCATTGAGTAGCATTACCCTCAGTTTTTAGTTACTTGTGCTATTTACGGTGGTGGGTTTGTCTGGTGAGCCTTGTCTAAAAAAGGCACTATGGGGTGGCAAAAGCCTTGGCCAGTATTCGAAAGCCTAAGGGTGACAGGTGCAAGCCATCTCTTGTGAAGCAATGTGACTTATCGAGCATGTCATCCCAGGTGGACAGATACTGGATCCCCTTTGAATGACACCAGAAACTTAGCCAGTTGTTGAAATTGATCATTTTTTCTTTATACTGTGGCATCATTCTTGGTGAGGGCCGGATGCTGGTCTGGGCTAAGTGATCAGAGAGCTCTTCCATGTCTCTTTTCATGTAGTCCAAGGAGGTACATCTCAGGTCATTCACACCAACATGGACAATGACAGAGTCATATTTGCACTTGTTCTGGAGTGACCTGAGTGCTTGTGTTATGTGGCAGATCCTGGCACCCGACAGGCAGCAAACTGTAACCTTCTCCTTGTCCAGCCTAGTTAGTGGGACATCAGTGTGCCTGATTATAGAGGCACCAAACAAAACAGAAGAAAAGATGGCAGGACACTGCTGCTGCTCAATAAAACTTTTAATAAAAACATTAAAACAGGTAAACGAAGTAAACCAAATGCAGACAAAATGAAAAAAGGTTAGCGCTTTCGGGTTACACCCTTCATCAGACAACAAACACTACATGCACATTCTTTTTTAAAAAGAGTCACAACCAATGAGAACCTTATAGGTCAATGAAACACACGCCTCCTCAGGAGTGTAGGTTTTAAAGGAATAACATCATTTAAACCTGGGGGTAGGTGTGCCATTAAGTCTATAATCCATTTAGTTTCATCCAAGGCAGTCTGCAGCCTGACATCCCCCCCCCCCCGATTGTTCATTCTAATGTTAACTATCACTCTAAATGAAAAGCTATGTGTTGGATGTATGCATATATGCCTATACAAGGCGTTGCTGTCATCCCTATTCCTTATGCTTCCTATTACTAGTGTGTTGGAGATTTTATTTTGCCTTAAGGGCTGTGATTGCTTGGCACACTGATTATGTGAAGTATGTGTTTCATGGTTTGTGATGGGGTGAGGAGGTTGCTTGGGTGTCTGCTTTGGAGGTCTCTGTTGCTTTTGCAGATTTTTATTTAGAGCTCCCGAGTATGTTTTAGTGTATTTATGTGTGTTATTTGCTGATGTTGGTTTAGTAGGTCTATGTGAGACTGGTGGTGTGTTCCAAGTATTTTCCTTCTCCTCTTGACTGTCAGTTCCAGTCTTGGGTTGACAGAGCTTTGCCTCCAGTTTGGCTGTATAATTGCACATCTCGCATATATTAGTGTTTGGTGGTAGGAGGAGAGGGTTGTCTGTGTACATGAGGCAATTGTAACATTGCCTCAAAATGCCCAGATTCACCAGTTGGACTGGAGAGTACATCTGAAACTGCCCTTTGGACATGCCTGAATAGGTAAAGTGAGCTGTTTTACTGATTAGCTGGTAGGGACGAATAGAGAGCCTTGTCCTTCTGGACAGTATAGGGGGTCTAGTTCTAGGGTTAATTAGTGCTTGTTATGGGTTTTGAGCTAGTGCTGGGCTGTGAAATGAATGGTTTGAGTGCTTAAGTTGAAAGTTTGTCTAGTTCCAAGGGAAAGAGTGAAGAGCAGACTTCGTGGAGCTGGGAATAGTTTAACCCTAGCTAACTGGCACTGCCCAGCGGGCAAAACCACGCAAATGCATTTTTTATAGCAGGGAAATGAAAGAGATAAACATTAGCCCTAAATGGCCAATAAACTAAAACCTTATGGGCTACAGCAAACAAGGTGCACAAATTTCAAAAAGAAACAGATCAAATAAGCAGGCACAATAAGCCTTTAACCAGAAATTCCCAGCTCAGAAGGGCAGAATCTAGCCTCTCCTCCCATAACAGTGCATACTACAAACCTTTTTAATGTAAAATAACTGGCCTGAAGCCAAAGTGCTTAAACCAGAACTAAAGCGCTTTAAAAATAACAGACACTGAGCCTTCAATCAGCATTTCCCAACTTAGAAGAATGTAAGCTACCTGTCCTGCCACAACAATGCAGTCCACAAACCTTCTTAATGTAAGACAAGTGGTTTGAAGCCCAAGTGCTTAAACCAAAAGGCTTAGAATAACAGTTATAATTTAATCAGGCTGCTACCAAGTAGTAATAAATGCAGCAGAATAAACACAATTGAGTACTTTTAAGAAGAAGCACAAGCAAAATTAGGTAATAACATGGGAAGAAACACAATTACAGTAAAAGCAGATGAATAAAGTGCAATTTTCTTTTAGAAAACGAGCAAACTGATTTAAACAAATTACCCAATTAACCAGTAAAAAACCTCAAAACTGAGCCCTGTTCCAGCAGTCTTCAATATGACAATTCTAACTGCACACTCCTGCCACGAGGGTGCAAGGGAAACTTCTCCAAAAAGGATGGCCTGGATTAGTGCTCCAGTTATACAAACAAAGCAAGATTTAGCAGGCCTGAATCTAGTCTATGCTACAGCAGACAAGGTGAACCAATATCAGAAAAAACAGTTCAAATGAGCAGGCACAGTAAGCCTTTAACCAGAAATTCCCAGCTCAGAAGGGTAGAATCTAGCCTCTCCTCCCACAAGAGTGCAGACCACAAACATTCTTAATGTAAAATAACTGGCCTGGAGCCCGAGTGCTTAAACTAGAACTAATACACTTTTAGAATAACAGACACTGAACCTTCAATCAGCAATTCCCAAGAGTGTTTGCATGCTTGTTAAGAATGCAGGGATTTAGCTAAATAAAGTGTATGCAAAGAAATAACTATAAAATTTATTGGAGTATAATTGTTGGTTATTATGCAACCTAACTGTAAATGTGAGTCTAAAATGTAACTTGGAATGCAGTCTGTGTGTAGGCGTTTTGGAAAAAATTGTTATGGTTTCTTGCTACAGGTCATGCCTGAAAATTCTCTTTGGACTGCTTCTCTCACCCAATTAATAAACCTAAGTAAGTAAAGAAATAATTTGTGACTGCAAGTATCTCACCAGGAGATTTTTTCTTTTCATGTTGGAAAAAATATAAAGTGTTCAGCCAACAAAAAACAATTGAAAACCACAGCAACTCGAACGCTGACAGCCACAGACTCCTCAGGATGACACTACCAGACGGATCAATAAAAATCTTCTTTTAATACATAAAACCTACAAAAGTTAAGTGCTTTCACCCACTTAATTCATAAAACCTACAAAAGTTAAGAGCTTTCACCCACAGACATGATGTAATAACTTTTTATTGGAATGACATAGCTTTTGCAATTACCAGAGTTATTAGGTTACTGATATTAGAAATGTATCTTACTTGTACCTTGAAAGGGAAGCAATTGGTTTATTATTTATTCATTAAAAAATCATCTGGATGTACATCAAGTGCTGTAACAAGTGTCTCATAACTTTCAGGTAGACCACTAATTAAAAGTACTGCAATTTGAAAGTCTTTTATATTCTCCACAATACTCCTCAGCCTTTCAACCATTTCTAAGGTATGCCTTATTAATCCTTATTAATCCTGCATATCCTGCCCCTGGTCTTTCATCATCTTGGTCTGATATAGTTTTCTAGTTAGTTAAAGTTTATTGCTGAGATTAGCTCTTTCATGCACCTTTTGGAGTTCCTCCCACACTTCTTTAGTGTTTTCACAGTTGCATATATGTATAATTTGATAATCATCTATGCAAACGGAGATTGTGCTCTGAGATTGTTGATCTTTTCTATCCACTCATCTGTGGGTTCTGCTGGTCTGACTTCAGTTCCACATTTCCACATAGCTTTTCTTATTAAAGCACCCTCATCATGAATTTCCAAGACAAGTACTCCTGGTTTGTCATATTCACAACTGAAAGCTTTGTTGAAGAAGTGTTTGTAGCCATCATTACTATATTTTCTTCTTTCCTTACTTTATCTATCATTGTACCTTGCATTTATTTACTGTTGCTGGTTTTATCTTGGTGCCAGGCTGTTAGAAAAACTTCTTTTGGGTACAGCAAATAGATGTTTACAGTCTGACTGCAGTCTAAACGGAGGCACTTTTGATTTATTTTTAATGTCATGAAACACACTGCACGAGGAACAGGAAATTACATCAAGCATATTATCATTGTGTCCAGAAAAAATAAGCCATCTTGTGGCTAAATATATTACTACACATAACTGAAATATATCATACAGACACATAGTAGTTATATGTCTAACAAAACTAAATTCCAAAAAGAGCATTATTATGTCCTTTGGGAAGTTGTCTACCCCAGAGAACTACCTATATTGACAATACACTCCTGTTGTTCAGATTTAGGAACTTATGGAGACAGTGACCTAACTTTCGACCAACATGAATCCACTATCATTAGAAATTCCTTCTGTACTGTGAAGCTTATAAACAAAGGGATTGCGTTGAGACCTAGAGATCTCATTGTCTCACTTTACCCAGCCCTCATTTGATGAATTGTTGATTATAACATCATCCTTTGCAGGTGTCTGTCCAGGCACATGCAACAGCTGGAATACCTACAGATACCTTCCTAAATCAAAGCTTAAACAATATGTTTTTGCATAGACTGACTCAAAGCCCTCTCACCGTACTCTGTATCCTAGAGAGTACTAAGAAGTGACCTGTGTCTGTCATACAAGGCATCCTCTGACCCAATATCAAGTGGACCTTTATTGCACATCATCAGATCAAACAGCATCAGAAATACATGGACCAGGGATCTAAACCTCTTTTTTAACATCATCAAAATGGTTTGGAGGCACAGTTCTGATGAAGTTCTCACCGCTCTAAGGATAGAATTGATTAACAGTGATTTCATTAAAGATTTTTTTCTTTATTTCTAAGTGACTGGGCTTACTTTAGCACAGTTTTTCTTTGGTTGTTGGTGTTTATTGTTGTGCTTTCCACTTTGCTTTTTGCACATTTTTAAGCTACTGCCAATAAGTCTAGGAACCTGCTGTACTAAGAAAAAGTTGTAAAAGTAGAGTCACGTAAGTGCTGTTGCATACCTCTCAACCTCTCAGCTCAAGAAATCTGGACAAATCCTATAATAGTGGGGGAACAAAGACCCAAAAAGAGGAACAGATTATAAATACTGCTCTCATACATTTGGAAAGTTGCTAAAATAACAGGATTTGTGTTAGCATACATTTTCTGAATGACATGAAGTCTGAAACTCAAATGCATGTCACTATTTAGTGATGTTAATCCTCAGTAGTTTGCCAGAAAAACACTAATTTTATGAGGTACAGACCAAAAATATTTGGCAAAAAGCTGGATAGTCTCATAAAATCTGGAATGTTGGGAGATATGAAAGAAAATGTAGGTCTCTTGCTTTTGGTTTTTGTGTATACAAAGTGAAACCAAACCATTCCAGGTTGCTCTGTCCTTGTGTTAAAGAGGAGCTCCAAAACGTTTCTGTCTAGAGAGTAAACTAGTCATAAGTATGGTGTGTGTGGAGAAATTTCAGGCTGTTTTCTATCAAGGTAATCCTTCTCTATAAAACCATAGCAGCTGCACTAGTAGGGTATGTAAACCACTCGTTAACTACAGAGGGGTTCTGTATCATAATTATTATGTGTATCACTTTTGTCTTTCATAGAACAGTTTCTAAACATGTAATTAAAAAACAAAAACACACAAATGCACTTGTAAAACATAAGATGTTGTTACAATTGGGTAAGCAAAATTCCTTAGTGTGGTTAGCCATTACCTGCGCATGAGATATTGGTGGTGTTCCAGTTACAAACTAGTAAGCATCACAACACCTGTTATCACTGCTTTCATATTAGCTGATCACCAAGCACACACATTCATACAACAATGGAACAGTAGACAAAAGTGTAAATCAGACCTTAAAGCAAAATTGCCTTGAAAAGAGATTGAACAAGGAAACATTGGTTATGTTCCTGATAAGTACTCTTCCCCAACAAACACAAATTAAAAACACAAACTTGCTTACAATCCTTATTACAGTTGTCTTGACTGGAATGTCAGGATCCTTCTTCCCAAACACACTGCCCTGTGTATCAAGGAATGTGATCTTTGTACACAACTGTTAAAGGTGTGAACCCCAGTATATAGAATGCCTTTGTTCTCTGTTAATTGCATTGTACCAGTATCAGTGAAGATGGGGTTGTCTTTACACGTTCTACCAGCCAACATTTCATTCCAGGCTTCACTTTATCTCACTGTCAGAGGAAACTCGTACTTAATAGTTAGGCATTACAGCAAGACCCACTTATTGAACAATATATTTTTCACCTGTACATTAGATAAGATTAATATTTTATATCTGTAAAAGCATGCACGCATTTATCATATATGAACATGACACTATGTAAGGAAGAAGAAAGAGGTGAAGCTGAAGAACAGCAGCGCCTCAAAACAGCATGTGTGAGGACTACGGAAGAGGTATATGGCCAAGTCAGGTATGGAAAAAGATTTTAGCAGAATATCCAGATTTTTGATCATATTTTTGATCTGTTCCTCATAACATCTGTGGTTTCTGGCAACTCACTGAGGATTAAAGTAATTAAATAATGACATACATTTGGGTTTCAGACTTCATATCCTTCAGAAGATGCATGCTAACACAAATACTGTTATTCTATCAACTTTCTAAGTTTATAAGAGGAGTAATTAAACTCTGTCCAACTTTTTGGGCCTTTCTCCCCCATTATTTCAGGCTTTGTCCGGATTTCTTGTGCTAAGAGGTTGAACGTTATGTAAATAGGGTACATAATCAAAGCTGGTGAAAAATGCCGACGTCCAGGAAGTCATCAAAAAAAAAAAAAAAGATTGACTACAGAAAAAAGTGGCAGGCAGAAAATACA